>NC_090066.1:9282035-9289630 GCF_038355195.1 Osmerus mordax | reverse complement strand
GGAAGATCCGAACACCTGGTCAAGGACACCCTCACACCCAGAGTCATCCATTACATTCTCCAGCGGCTCTATATGACTGCGTGTGAAACCCAGAGGACAGCGGACCTATAAACACTCTGTAATTACACACATCCACACACACACGTTTACAAGCTCTCTCTCTCACACACACACACACTCTAACAGATACACCCACGTCTGCACAAAGGTTGTGAGATGGTGTCATGCTGTTTGTCTCATTCCATAATCACACGCACACAGGGAACACACGGTAAACACAGACGCACACACTCAGGACAGGACTCGTTATTTACAATGTCCTGTGTGGAGAGAGGAGCTGTCCGAACACCACCACTCGGAGGTGGATGTGTGTGTGTGTGTGTGGGGGGGGGGGGGGGGGGGGGGCGGGGTGGGTGGGTGGGTAATGACCAAGAAGGAAAACTCATCATCCTTTCATTCCCCTATCTGGCTCTCTTCACCTCCCCCCCACCCCCCCACCCCTCTATCCCTCCCTCCATCCTCCCTATTCCCTTCCCCCCCACAAATCTATCCATCCCTCCCTTTCCCCCCCTCACCCCCCCCCCCCCACACACACACACACACACACACACACACGCACACACTCCAACCAGGGGAGAAGCTTGCTAGAAACAGAGGTCACACGATGCTTTGCATTTCACTCTTTCTCACTTTCCGGGGTCCAGCTTAGTGCGACATATTACATTCCCTGGACGAGCTAGCTTTGCTGGTGTGGTTATCTGGGATGTCTGCATCGGGCTGGCAGCTGTGACACGATAACTCACTGCTGAAGCAGATGTTGCTCCTGATAGGGTACAACGGACGAGCAGCACGCGCACATGCACGCACACTCGCTCTGTGGAAAAGGGCCGTGCCACACACAGTTTGACGTGTATGTTTACAGATCTGCCCCCAGGCATCCTTTTCCCCTTTGGTACTAAGTCAAGCAGAAACCGCCATGGGGTTTATCAATGCCTTGTCACTCATTGTTTCCATGCAACACACACACACACACACACTTCAGGTTGACACCATCTCTCCTTTGATCGGGTGTAGGCCCAGACAACGTGTTCTCCACGCCCCGCTCAGCGGTGGTGGAGCAGACGGCGATGGAGAGACAAGGGCAGGCACTGACCGCCAATCCACACGCTATGACTGATGTCAGTGGCCCCACAGCGGGGTCTGTCTGCAGTCGCAGGGGCTCGTCTGGGGTGGAGGGGAGGCGGGGTGGTGCTGGGGGGTTGGAGGGTGTTGAGGGTGGAGGGGTGTGTGAGTTAAGAGCCTGGAACTTCCATTTCCTTCTGCAGGGCTCCAGTCAAAGGCACACAGAGATGGTAGGTGTGTGTGTGGGGGGGGGGGGGGGGGTGAATGGAAAAGGTGGTAGAGAGTAACAAGAGCAAATGAGAGTGTGCGTGTGTACGTGTGCGTGCGTCCTGTTCTCTCACTTTGCTCCAATTGTCTCTCTTGCCCTCTCCCTGTCTCCCTCTCCTACTGTCGTCCTCTCACAATCCTCCCCCTCCCCTCCCCTCCCTCCCTCCCTCCCTCCTCCTCTCTCCAGATGGTAGCAGGGTGTGCTGAGCCTATTTAAGCCCCTGGGTATCTAATTGGACACTAATGGACTCCTCTGTTTCCCTGCCTCTACAGATGTTGACACCTGACCCCAGTCACGCGCCAATCATGTGGCACAGCTGGAGAGGACATGCCCATCTGACACCCCCCCCCCTCTCTCCCCCACCACACCACACCCCACCCCCCCAACCCTACTCCGACAACCTTGATTGCCCTCCCTGGGATTATGCAATTCAAACACACACGCACACTCACACACACACACACACCTGCATAGGACGCTACCATTTATCACAGCCGCCCAATCGTTCACCATGTATCATGCACCTCCTTATCCAGTCTACACAGACGCAGACATGAGTTCAGAACCGAGTCCTATCCTTCACCATCGTCAACAATACATCACCAGCCCACGTTCAGTCACTCCCCAGAGCGGAACACCCTCTCCTTTCAGCGACGGCACAAACGTTAATATTTCATACTGGCGTCTCCGCACAGGTCTCTCTGTCTTTCCCTCTCCTCTTCCTCTCCCTCCTTCTGCCCTCCTTCCCCTTCTCCCTCCTCCCGTCTTCATCACAGCCTCACGCCAATCCCCGAGACAGCTTCCTGCAGGGTTTTTCTGCTTTTCCCCTCACCCTTTTTTTTCAGGACTTTAATTAGAAACCCCTCCTCATCTCCCCCGTACCCCCCCCCCCTCTCTCTCTCTCTCTCTCTCTCTCTCTCTCTCTGTCTCTCTCTCTCTCTCTCTCTCTCTCTCTCTTGTGCTCCCGAGCCAATCTCCGCCCGGGGCTCCTCGGGAGAAGGACGCTGATCCAGCCGCTCACCAAGGCCGGCGGACGCGAGCACGCCATCACTCTTAATTCGATTCCGGCGGCGTGACGCACCCGCCATCACGCCCATTACCAAGGGTGCCCTCGCGGCGTGCCAGAGACACACACATCCACCCCCCCCACCCTCTAAACCCCCCCCTTCCCCTCAGCCCCCCCTCCCCTCTCAGCCCCCCCCCCTTACCCCTCTCAGCCCCCCCCTTCCCTCCCTCTCAGCCCCCCCCCTTCCCCTCTCAGCCCCCCCCCCCTCTCAGCCCCCCCCCCTCTCAGCCCCCCCCCCCGTTCCCCCTCTCAGCCCCCATCCCCTCCCCTCACGCCCCTCCCTCGTGTCACTTTCCCTCTCTGATTAGCGCCTGGTGGAATCTGTTTTCCCGGTTCGGGAATGCTAATCCCGAGCGAGGCGATTCGAGGTGATTAACAATTAGTGGGTCCTTGCCGCGCGCCGAGTGGGGGTGTTAATTGGAACGCTCGCCCCCTTGACTGATGAGAACAAAGTGGCTAATTGGCAAGCAGGGCTGAGTAACTTTGGACCTGGGGCACTCCTTCCTGACGCAGTTTGGGCGTGTGAATTGCGCGTGTGTGTGTGGACTAGCTGAGTGGAGCTAAGATGAACCAAAGTCTCAAACGAGTCAAACAAGTCTAAAAAGAGAAAAGTTGCACAAAACCTTCTGTTGATTTTCTTAGTTACAGCATACAGCAGGCACACAAACACACAAACACACACACACACACACACATACAAAACACACCCGATCCCTCTCAGCAAGGCTAACGGCCCATTTGCACCAGTGTGAAGGAATAATGTTAGGCGTGACCTCTGCAGACAGAGAAGAGATTGGTTCAGTAGATCCTGTTGGGACCGCTGCTCAACTGATACGTTTCCCTCACTAGAACTCCTCACATCTTTCTCCCTCTCCATACTCCTCTACCGTTTCCATTTTTGTTCAATCTCTCTGGAACTGTAAACGCACACACACACACACACAGGAGGGAAAGGAAAGTACAGGATTTTGCTCTGGTTCACCCCAATTTTCCACCCCTCGCTCAGAGTCGATGTAGTGTGGTTGGACGAGACCCTGTAGCCCACCCTGGGCTAACTCTCTCCACACACACACACACACAAACAGGCACACACACACACACAAACACCTGCGCCCCCACACACACACTACTTTGCATGCAAGCGGTTTACACGCGAGCCTACGCTGGATTTCAACTTTCAACTTCTGCGCTTGCTGGCATTAGCTTTCTGTGCACTGGCCTCACCCCGAACCAGTCTCTTTCAAAAACAGGAATGCACCAGCTAGCATGCGGCCACAGAGCCGGACCAACATGCATGAGCCGCAGACTCTTGTCTATTAGAAGTATGCGAAGCATGCTTTTCCCATGTGGTTCCGTGTGCGTATGTGTCAGAAAGAAAGAGAGTGCGAGTGTGCGAGGAGAAGGAGGGAGCGACAGTGAGAACGCTGGAGAGAAAAAGAGAGAGAGAGAGAGAGAGAGAGAGAGAGAGAGAGAGCAAGAGAACAGAAGACGAACAGAAGTGAGGGACATTTTAATTAGAATCTATACATTGGGGGACAGCGATGGGGCAGAGAGCACACACACAGCTTCGGTGAATAATGCATCAGGAATGTTTTATGCATTTACCTGAGTGCAAACACCTGGTCCTCCCACGTGGCCACATCCTCGCAGGCCTGAGAACTTCGCACAACCCCCCCCCCCCCCCCCCCCCCTCCTCCTCCGTGAGCTACGGCACGAGGGTCGAACAGTGCCCACGCACACACCACAGTGCCCCCGCAGACACCACTGACCCGGTTCCTTCAAGTTCCCTTCTTTGTCCAGACGAATCTGGGTTAGGAGATGAAAGGAAGTGAGAGAGTGGGAGAGAAGGAGCGAGAGAGAACAAGAGAGAACGAGCGACAGAGAATGAAAAGGTGAGTGTGCGAATGAGTGAGAGAGAGAGAGAGAGAGAGAGAGAGAGAGAGAGAGCAAGCAAGCTGGCAGGTGAAGTGAGTTAGGACGAGCGAGCACGCGAGGGACGGGGCACTGAAAAGTAACAGAATGATGCTGTATGTGGGTTAGACCCAGGAGCAGGGGGGGGGGGAGGAAGACAGGAATGAAAGGGTGAAGAGAGAGGCATAATAAAAGAGAGGGAGGAAGAGGGAGACAAGGAGGAGGAGGGGTAGCTCAGAGCCAGCGGCCCCAGAGGGCCAGCAGGCCAGGGGGGGGGATTTGGGACGATACGTCACCTCTCCTGGATTAGAATTCCGGCTGGTTAAAATAGGAGGGGTATTTTTATCCAGCACCCATTCTGCCTTTTTCCCATTCTATTCTCTCTCTCTCTCCCCCCTTCTTACGCCATCCCCCTGTTTCTGAAGAGTATTAATTACCCACCATCCATTAGCCTAATAATACCCTTGTTAATACCCCCTTTGCTGTACTCTCCTCTTGACCCTCCCACCCCCTCACACACACACACACACGCACACACACACATGCAGACATAGACATGAGAGCAACAAACCCAGATGCCCCACACGTCACATGGTGCCAGGAAGCCTCTCAGTGAGGAGACGGGTGCACCAGCCAAGCAGAAGCGACATGGAGGACAGACAGCCGACCATTCTTGTTACACGCGTCATCTTTACAAGGAAAGGGAAGGGGGGGAAACGAGGAGGTTACGAGGCCGAATGAGTGAGCGAGCGAGCGAGAAAGAGAGCGAGAGAGAAATGAATTGAATTGAGAGAGGAAAAATGCTGCATGTAACTGGGAGACAAATAGGTAGGAAAAACAGGAAACGAAAAAAGAGAGTACGTCAGAAAAGGTATTATTCGACCAGCGTGTGTGAGGGGGCCAGGAGGCTGGCGAGGTATTTATTTGGATTATTTGTCCTCGGTGGCTTGGCAGCTTGTGTGTGTGGTGAGATGATGGTTTCGGAACTGCTGTTCTTCCATTGTCTTTGTTCCGTTTTCCCTTTTTCTCTGTCCTGGTAGGTTATTTGCATCACTTATATGTAAATAGAATTGTTGGTTAAAAAAATATATATATTTAAAGGGTTTGTGTGTGTCTGGGTGTGTGTTTGTGTTTGTGTTTGGTGTGTGTGTGTGTGTGTGTGTGTGTGTGTGTGTGTGTGTGTGTGTGTGTGTGTGTGTGTGTGTGTGTGTGTGCCATGGGCGCAGATGGCTTGAGGGCGGACATCAAACACATGGGCCACTTATCACCATCCTAACACACACGTCACAGACCAACCAGTCAAACATGACACTGCAGGAATACTGGCACCCAATGACTCTGCCCCTCCCCCTCTCTCTCTCACCCGTCCCTACCTCCCTCTCCCTTCCTTCCCTCCTCCTCTTGTCTTTGCTCTGGCTCCCTGTCTCCATCACCCATCGATTCTGTCACTTGCTCATTCCGGTCTTTTTCTCTCTCTCTTTCCCCAGCACTCCCTCCTTCCATTCCTCTCTATATGCCGTCAGTCAATAATACCTCCTATGGCGAATATGTGCCTGCTGTTTAACAGAGCAGACATCCTAGGCTCCATGCTAACAATGATTCTAGCCTTCCCTGCCACTGTCTCTTTTTATGCTTCACTACCCCCCCCCCAACCTCTCCCCTCTTTTCTTTCCACCCCCCCCCCCCACACACACACACACAAAGGCCCACCTGTGGAGCACCCTTTGTTCTTCCTGTTTGAAAGGAAGGACTTCTAGTGCCTTGTCTTCTGTTATGCAGGACCCAACACTTATTCCAAGATGCTGATGTTTTTTTCCACAATCAAAATGTTTCACAGCGTTTTCTTAGCCTCTACTGCCCCCTACAGGCTGCCTGTAGGAGATCAGTGAGGACGGGGCTCCTTCACGCAAACGAGAGCTAACTTTCCTTGTAATTTCTTTTTCGCCGGTTCTGCAGCTGTCGGGGCATTCACGTAGCCCTAGCCCATTTCAAAAATATATTTCTGACAACAGCAAGTTAGGCCTACTGTTGCAGAAACTTGAATTTTGAACCAGGGACCTGGTCCAATACTCTCAAGTAATTCCTTATGGGTTTTTCAGGATCTTCAATAGACTGAGGCCCTGTACCGATACTCTAAAGATGCATCCTTTTTTGGCAGGTGGGAAGGGAGGATACATGTTTCCAGTCCTGGAGCAGGGTCACAGGGTCTGCAGATGGCCTGGACAGACCCACGCCCATCCAAGCCTCCACCTTTCTGCTGTTCACATTCTACTAAAGGGGAGCAGAGTTGGTTCTCTGTCGGTCCTGTAAACTCACCCCTGCTTTAGTTATAACACAGCCTTAATAATTCATCCAGACCCAGTGTGGCTCCCCAGTGAGTGGCAGTTCTTTCTATTTCATATCCAGCACACAGTATCAATTCCGTTCACTATCAATCATGTATGAGGCACAAATTGGAAGCATTTTTTCCATGGCCCTGTTGTACTGGAGATCTCCCTGTGTCTACAGAATGAAACCGGGGGTATAGGAAAGGGTGTGGGTGTGCTTGTTTAACTGTTCTTGTGGCGACCAGAAATCCCCACAAGAATAGTAAAAAGGACGAATTGAGCTTGTGGGGAGTGTTTTCTAGGGTTACGGTCACAGTTATAATTAGTGTATAGAGACAAAAATACATCAAGGAGTGTAAGGAGGGAGAATTGCAAATTTGCACTAGTCATTGTAGCTGCAGAGTTTATATTGGATCCTGATATATTATGTGTTTTGTGTGGTGCTTGTTCATGCAACTGTAACTGTGGATTGTCTAGGATTAGTGCTGCTACTTTACTCTACTCTGCTATTACTCTGCATTACTTTGCTATACTCTGCACTATTCTGCTATACTCTGCTATACTCTTCTATACTCTTCTATACTCTGCTATACTCTTCTATACTCTGCTATACTCTGCTATACTCTTCTGTACTCTGCTATACTCTGCTATACTCTTCTATACTATGCTATACTCTGCTATTCTCTGCCATACTCTGCTATACTCTTCTATACTCTGCTATTCTCTGCTATACTCTTCTGTACTCTGCTATACTCTTCTATACTCTGCTATTCTCTGCCATACTCTGCTATACTCTTCTATACTCTGCTATTCTCTGCCATACTCTGCTATAGTCTGCTATACTCATCTGTACTCTGCTATACTCTGCTATTCTCTGCCATACTCTGCTATAGTCTGCTAT
>NC_090066.1:9219535-9277035 GCF_038355195.1 Osmerus mordax | reverse complement strand
GCCCCTCCACAGCGATGGACAGACCCCCAGCGCCCGCCTCCCTGGTCCAGATACTGAACTCGGCTGCAGGGAGAGACAGGGCACGGTCAGCCGCGCGGACCTCACTGACCTCTAGTGGAGGAATGCGGCACTGCAGGAGTGTCGGTGCACAATGGTGAAAAGAGACCACGACAATAATCCTCCTCATTGCTCATGCCAACTTACCAGGCATGCCAGCCACTCCCCTGTCCAGCCCTGTGCCCCCGGCGCGGACCTTGTGCGCCCCTCCCTCCCCCAGGGGCCCCACGGTGAACTGGAAGGGGCTCCCAGGGACGTGCTGGCCCGGTACTTGACGTTGACGGTGTGCGGGCCCATCTCCTGGGGGATGAAGCGCACGCTGTAGGTGCTGTCCTCCCCCTCGATGATCTCTGCATCCTCCGTCTGACCCCCGGGCTGGTCACCTGGGCCGTCATCTCCTGGACCCCCGCCTCACCTGGGACAGGGGGGGGAGAGAGAGAGAGAGAGAGAGAGAGAGAGAGAGAGAGAGAGAGAGAGAGAGAGAGAGAGAGAGAGAGAGAGAGAGAGAGAGAGAGAGAGAGAGAGAGAGAGAGAGAGAGAAGGAAAGGGACAGAGAGAGAGCGAGAGAGAGGGGGGGAGCGAGAGAGAGAGAGAGAGAGAGAGAGAGAGAGAGAGAGGGAGAGAGAGAAGAGAAGGAGAGAGAGAGAGAGAGAGAGAGAGAGAGAGAGAGAGAGAGAGAGAGAGAGAAGGATAGAGAGAGAGAGAGAGAGAGAGGAGAGAGAGAGAGAGAGAGAGAGAGGAGAGAGAGAGGAGAGAGAGAGAGAGAGAGAAGGAGAGGAGGAGAGAGAGAGAGAGAGGAAAATGCAAGGGTAAATAAAGGGGAGACAAACAGAGAGAAGGAAAGAAAGAAAAAAGAGGAGACAAGAGGAGAGGGAGAGAAGGAGAGAGCAGAGACGCGTGTGGAAACACGCGTCTCATCCCAGCAGCAGGACAGCCAACGTCACAGTCTCAAGTTGTCAACAGGGTCAGTGTGAGGAGCAGTGGAGAGATAGCCAGGCGGAGGGCGGGGGGCGTAGGGATGGAGGGATGGAGGGGATGGAGGGATTGAGAGTTATGGAGGTGACGGCCTCGGGACCTCTCAGATTTTCCACCAACACGTTTCCTTTCAAACGAACGGCAATAAATTCCAATTTGGGACGCAGGACGGAACAAGGATCTGCTTCCCTGCCCGACACGCAATCACGCACACATTCCTACTTACATCACAGCCCTCACCAACCAAGTGTGCATCTCCCACACCTACTTAGGCCCAAACCACACTGTTGCGACCCACTGACTCCCAAGAACACCACATTAGTCAAGTTAGCCACACACCCACACACACACCCACACACACACCCACACACACCCTCTTGCGTCTGCCTGGCGGTCATCGAGGTGGTGGCAGCAGCGGGGCGGTGGCGTTGGAGGAGGAGGTGGAGGTGGCGGCGGGCGGTATCCCGCTGAAGCTCTCCCTCCCCAGGAAGTGTCCGAACACGTCCCTGAAGGGGTCCCCCCCCCACCCTGGGTGCTCTCCTCCACGCGCACCTCCCTCTTGGTCTCGCCCACGCGCGTCTTGCTGATCTCGGTGCGCTCGGTGCGCGTGTACGTGTGGCTGCTGCGCGTGAAGGTGTGCGTCAGGCGCTCCTGGGCCGACACCATCTGGAACCAGTTGCCTGGGGGGGGGGGGGGGGGAGGATAAAAGAGGAGGAGGCAGGAAAGGAGGCGGGAAGAGAGAAGGAGGAAAGAGGGGGAGATAGGGCTCGGTGATGGAGGAAGTAGAAAAGGCTGAATAATAGTTGGAATAGTTGGCAGCTTTGTGTCGGCGGTTTGAAGAGGTGCGTAGGAGAGGAGAGCGAGGGAGGGAAGGAAGAGGGAGGAGGAGAGAGGGAGAGAGAGAGAAGGGGGTTCTCACCTGTATTTTGAGGTTGAGGTCGCAGGTGCTGCCCACGGTGGCGATGGAGGAAGCCTGTCTCTTCCTGGTGATGCTCTCCTTCATCCTGCCCTCCCCTGACACCTTCACCGTAAATGGACTTCCTGTGTGGGAAGGACCAATCAGGAACCACCAGGAAATGCAACCCAAAATGACTGAGCACTTTTGAGGAGGTGGTTGGAGTCATCATCTTCTGACAAATTTGCTTTGTTTGAATACAATGTGCTCACGGTTAATTTGTCCTACATGAACTTAGACGTCTACTTTGAGGAGAAAAACATTTATATAACAGCAATTCCATTCCAAAAAGGCATATACATGGCCACCCCTGCAGCCCTCTCGGGCCCCGTGCACCCACCTGGTACATGCTGGTCAGCAAACTTGATGTTGATGATGTAGTTGCCAGGCTCAGTGGGGCAATAGGTGACCTTACAGGTGCCATCCTCCACGTCCTCGCAGTTAATATCCACTTTACTGGGGGCCCTCGATGGACAGTCCCAGCCCACCATAACCTGGAGGACAGATAGACAGATAGAGAGAGGACAGGAGAGTGATGGAAATAGATAGATCGATAGAGAGATTGAGTTAGTGATAGATAGAGATATAGAGTTAGTGATAGATGCATAGAGAGATAGATAGTTAGTGATAGAGATAGATCGAGTCAGTGATAGATAGATAGATAGAGTTTAGTGATAGAGAGATGGTGAGAAAGAGAGAGAGAGATAATAGAAGTTAGATGAGAGGAGCAAAGTCAGTAGACAAGCATCATATTATTTAGCACAGACAACCTTCTCCACTAGCAGCTAACCGGCCGGCCAGCATCCCTCCTGCAGTACCTGCATTCCTGGTGTCCACCATGAACTCTGCCACCTCGAAGGTGTGCCCCTCCACCAGCCCCTGGCCGAACACCTTGACCTTGCTGGCGTCGCCGATCTCGGACTGGCCCACCATGATCTTGAAGGGGCTGTTGGTCCACGTGCTTGCTGTTTTTCTTCACGCTCACCACGTGCTCGCCCACCTCCTTGGGCGTGAAGGAGATACCTGAGGGAGGGGCGCATTCAAATGCTATTTGAAAATACGGGCCAATATTTGGAGGGAGTCAGGTGGCTGAGCGGTTAGGGAATCGGGGCTAGTAATCAGAAAGTCGCCGGTTCGATTCCGGGCCGTGTCAAATGACGTTGTGTCCTTGGGCAAGGCACTTCACCCTACCTTGCCTCGGGGGGAATGTCCCTGTACTTACTGTAAGTCGCTCTGGATAAGAGCGTCTGCTAAATGACTAAATGTAAATGTAATTTCTTCCCTCAGAAGTCTCAACCGGAAGAAAATGGGCCTGAACCTCAAATGCCTTCTAATACACCGAGATTTGAAATGTGTTGTGTATTTGTTAAATCCATTGTGGATCTATTGTTACTGTCTGTGGCGCCAGGCCTAGCGAGTGGCTCACCGATGTGCCGATTGGGAAAGTCTCTTGAGCAGACCATGGCTCTTCGTTGCCCGATGGCGCTCGAATGCTCGCTGTTAGACTACTCAGGTCTGTCTCCGTGATCTTCAGGGAGACGTCCGTCGCCGTGCCGACGTTGAGCTGGGATGTCCTCATGGAGTCGTCCCCTGGGAGAGGGCGGAGGAACGATGAGAACGAGGGAAAAAAGAGAAAGATTAGACTTTAAAATCTATCTATCTTTCTCGTTTGTTACTATCTACTGGTTTCTCTCTCTCTCTCTCTCCAGTCTACACAGATGCTGAATGTCTATCTGGGCCATCGTTCTCTCTCTCTCTATCTTTATTTATCTCTCTTTTTCTCTCACTTTTTCTCTCTTTCTCTCTCTCTCTCTCTCTCTCTCTCTCTCTCTCTCTCTCTCTCTCTCTCTCTCTCTCTCTCTCTCTCTCTCTCTCATTCACTCATGTGGGTGTACCAGTGATCTTGGCGGTGAAGGGGCATGCCGGGGATGTGCTTGTCGTCGAACTTGACAATGATGTTATAGTCCCCCGGGGCCGTGGGCAGGTAGGACACGGTGCAGGTGCCGTCCTTGTTGTCCTTGCAGGTGATCTCAGCCTTGGAGGGGCCTCCACTGCCAGGGACAAACCTCCTGGGGGGGGGGGGGGGGGGGGTTTATAAGGTCCTCTGGTGTCTGTCCTAGCATGTGTGTATCTGTCTGTACTGTCTGTGTGTGTGTGATGTGTGTTACCTTCTCCTGCATCCTTGGTGACGATGGTGAACGTGGCGGGCTTGTTGACCATGCCGTGGCTCAGCCCAGGGCCGTACGCTGTCACATGACCACTGTTGATGGCGTCCACATAGAACTGGAGAGGACTTCCTGTCGTGACAGGAGGCAGAGACGAAAGGTGACCCCTCCTGTAAGCTACTTCCTTCAAAGTTCCATGTTTGTGTCTATGAGACACGGTGTGGACTCTTCTAGCATCTACCCCAGCAGAGACCTTTTGGAGCATTGTCCGTGTGTGTATGTTTGTATGTGTGTGTTCCTCTATCTGCTCACGTCTGCATCCATGTTGTTGTTTTTGGGACATGTGTCTGCGTGTGTTCAGGCGTGTGTGCTTGGCCGTGGGAGTGTGTGTACCGGGGATGTGGTTGCCGTCGTATTTGATGTCCATCTCGTGCAGGCCCTTCTCTGTGGGGGAGTACTTCACAGTGACCGTCCCGTCCTTGTTGTCCGTGATGTGAGGACGGGCGGTCTTACCGGACGGCATCCGCACCTCGCCTGAGAACACACACAACACACACCCACGTGTTGGCGAGCTGCTAATCACACACACACACACGCACATGCTCACAGATACACATGTGAGGGTGGTTCCGAGCTGTCCGACCTGTGATCTCTCCCTTCTAACGGTGAACGGAATGACCAGGTTGAAGGGGCGGAGCATGGGCTCCATGATGTCCCCGGGGGTTGATGGGCTCCTCTGTGGCCTGAGGGAGAGGAGGGAGGGTCGAGTTAGGGTTCTGGGTGGAGAGGAGAGGAGAGGAGAGGAGAGGAGAGGAGAGGAGAGGAGAGGAGAGGAGAGGAGAGGGGAGGAGAGGAGAGAGGAGAGGAGAAGAGAGATGAGAGGGAGAAGAGACGATATGAGAGGAAAAGAGGAGAGGAGGGGAGAGGAGAGGAAAGGAAAGGAGAGGGGAGGAAAGGACAGAAGAGAAGAGAAGAAAAGAGAGGAGAAGAGAAGAGAGGAAAAGAGAAGGGGAGAACCAAAGAAGGAGAGGAGGGGAGGCGAGAGGAGAGCAGAAAGAGATAACTGGAGAGGGAAGGAAGGAGAGCTGAAAGGAGAGAGCATGGGGGGGTGGGGGGTTGAAGATGGAAACACAGCAGGGGGGAGGCCTCTCAGACAGCACAGTCCAGCTAGGAGGACAAGCTCAAGTACACAGCCCAGGGAGACACAGCCACCCTAGAGAGCCTCATGCACCACACCCATAGCACCACAATACACTCACAACACAACACAAGCAGAAAGACGCATCCGAGCATGCTCTGAGCTTGAACAGAACCCACTACAGGGCCAGCATGAGTCTGGGCAGAGAGAGGAGGGGATGGGGGTTGCTAGGAGAAGGAGGCGTAGGGGAGAGAGAGGGGGAGGGGGGTCGCAGTAGGTAGGTAGGTGGACTTATACAGTTAGCAGGCCGGAGGGATGGGAGGGGGTGTGTGTGGAAGGGGAGGGGGGGTAGTTGGAGTTGTCAGGGGGTAGGATGAATAGTTGGGAGGGGGTTAGGTGTGTACCCAGTGAGGGGGGTAGCCCACGTAGGGTGCGTAAGGCTGCTGGAGCTGCAGCTTGTCACATGGTTCCTCTATGATAGGGATGGTGTCACTGGCCTAGCAGGGAGGTAAGTCACACGTTTAGGGAACCGACACACACCATGTACCGTCCACTAACACTAGTCCTACTGAGGGGATTATTACTTGTTACTTAAGTCACACCATGCAACTGGTATCATCATTTATCAGTTAGATAACAATCCTGTGCATTACAGTATGTCGTAAAACTCACACGTCAACAGTACGTTAAAACGTGCACACTTCCATCCCCCCCCCCAAAAAAAAACGTCATTTCCCAGGATTCATCAGTCCAAGGAAGCGGCTCACCACCACATGGAAGGGGCTGTTGGGAATGTGCTCCCCTCCGAAGCGGATGGTGATGACGTATTTCCCCGGCTCGGGCGCCGTGTAGTAGATGTCGAACGTCCCGTCGGCGTTCTCCACCACGTCCACGTCGAGCTCCGCCCCGTCCGGCGTGGACACCTTGCAGGTGACCTTCCCCTTCCCGGCCGCCTTGGCGTCCACGGTGATGACTGTCTCCTCCCCGATCTGGATGGTCGGGCCGAGACCTACACCTGGCGAGGAGGACAGGACACATGAGGAGACGAACGACAAACGGCCGCCGCCAACGGCTATCTGGAGTCCGCGTGCGATCGATCCATAAACACAGATGGCAATAAAGAAATCGGGTCGTAGCCCGTCTGTAAAGTAGGACACTCACCCAATCCGTGCCCTCCGATTGATACTGTTGATTAAAAGAACAAAAACAAAAAGCCTTCGTCATTCCACACCGTGAAAAGCATAACATGGAAACACCAACGTGCGGGAGCGCGTGTGTGTCCGACCACCGACCTGTGACCAGACACTTGCTGGCGTCCCCGCTGGGCAGGGCGTGGATGCGGTAGGGGGAGTACGGGATCTCGTCGCCGCCGTACTTGATGGTGATGGTGTAGCGACCCGTCATGTCAGGCACGTAGGACACGGTGTACGTCCCGTCCCTGTTGTCGCGGATGTTGGCCTTCTTGGGCTTGCCCTCTGGGTCCTAAAGGCACAGGGGTTTGGAATGAGTGTGCACGCGGGCATGTTTGTAGGGCCGAGTGTTCATTTGGTGTGTGTGTGTGTGTGTGTGTCCGTGTGTGTGTCCATGTGTGTGTCCATGTGTGTGAGTGCGAGCACCTATGCCTGCGTGCATGGTCTGTTGGTCTGAGTGTATTTGTGTGTGTGTAACTCGCACGCAACACGACCAGTATACATTTTCTATGTTGTGTCATCTCCTCAACATGACATTCCACATAGCTGTATATACGATGCAGACAACGATGGGATTCATTAACACTGAGAATGAATGGAGCCGCTAAGCTACGTGAGCAGCCTGGTTAGTGGACTACAGGAACACCACATTAGCCCATTAGCCCAACCCAATGGTGGTCAGTCCACACAGACTGGGAGGTAGAGAGGGATACTGGGAGGGTGTGGGGGGAGGGGGTGGGGAGCAAGGGCTGGAATACCGGCAGGTAACACCGTAATCTGTGTTGCGCTACGGGGCGGCCTCACTCTCACTTCGCTCAGGGGAAACTTGCACACTTCCACATTCAAAAACGAGCCCCCCCGGTTCTCCTCGGTTCCACCTCCAGCAGGGTTTTGAATGTGCCAACCGTCCCCACCGCCATCAGTGAGGTTTCAGCCTTGGCGTCACCCTGCACGACAACACCTGGACTCGAAACCCTTGTTCTGGAACATACGGACTGTGGAGATAGCCTCTTCATTCCACAGAAAGAGAGCAAAAAGTCAAGGCGATCCCAAAATGGCTTCCGCCTTCCACCATTTTGGGGAGCCCTCTGATGTCTATAGGCAGTGCCTCAGAGCCCAGGTTGGGTTTAGGGAAAAGGAGGTAGGGAGGGAACAAGGGGGCGAGGGGTGACGCCAGACAGGGTGAATGGGGGTGGGGGGGGGGGGGGGGGTGAAAGAGGAGGCCGGAGAAAAGAGAGAAAGAGGCCTTACACAGCCTTTCTTAAGAATATGGAAGGGGATGGTTCCCTTGACTATATGTCTCTCCCACACCCTCCTGCCCCAGTCCTCCACAAACACAGAAGCCTCGTGCCCGCACCCATCTGGATCCTGCAGCGACAGGCAGACACGTCACAGCAACACACCCCACCCCCTTCCCTCACAGGAAGTGATGTCAACAGTGGGGGGGTTATGGTAGTATACATTTTCAGACAAAAAAAGTTTGGGAAAAAAAATCTGCATTAAGCATTAAGCCAACCAGCAAGATTGAAGAAAGGATTTTTCTAATCATGTCTAAACGAGGTGAATAAATCCGTCTATGCAAACAAAATTAAAATTGTGCAGCATTATTGCTAATGATCACATTATAATATTATAAGAAATATTATAATATCACTTCTCACGTGCTATGAGGACCTCGGAGTGTCGCATCCTACATCTACGGAGGTGCTTCCTGTTTGGACAGGAAGTGGCGGTGGCGACGTACCAGTATCTGCACGGTGAGCAGGCCCTCGCCCGCGTCCCTGGCATCGATGGTGAACTCCACGGGCAGACTGGCGGGCACCCCCTGGGCGTTGAGCCCTGGTCCGCTGGCCCGCACCTTGCTGGCATCGTGGGCGGGTAAGGTCTTGATCTTAAATGGACTGGAGAGAGGGAGATAGGGAGAGTGAGAGAGGAAGAGAGAGGGATAGATATATGGATAGAGAGAGAGAGAGACAGAGAGAAGAGAGAGAGAGAGAGAGAGAGAGAGAGAGAGAGAGAGAGAGAGAGAGAGAGAGAGAGAGAGAGAGAGAGAGAGAGAGAAAAGAGAGATAAATAAAGATAGAGAGAGAGAGAGAGAGAGAGAGAAAAAGAGAGATAAATAAAGATAGAGAGAGAGAGAACGATGGCCCAGATAGACATTCAGCATCTGTGTAGACTGGCGTAGGGCCTGGTCCTGGTCTGGACTCCTGGAGGTACGGACCTGCGAGGGACTTCCTGGTCAGCGTACTTCACACACACCGTGTAGGGCCCGTCCTTGGCGGGCGTGTAGGTGACGGTGTGGGTGCCGTCCCCGTTGTCTGAGATGTTGATTGGCTCGGCCACACCTAGGGGGAGGGACACTGAATGATCTGAACCGAACAATCACTTGTGTGTACGTGTAGGTGTGGGTGTGGGTGGTGTGGGTGGTGCGGGTGTGGGTGGTGTGTGTGTGGGTGGTGTGTGTGGGTGGTGTGTGTGTGGGTGGTGTGGGTGCGGGTGGTGCGGGTGTCCTCACCAGTAGGTCCATACAGCACCACCTCCAGTGGAGCCACCCCAGCCTTGCTGCAGTCCACTGTGAAGGTCTGAGGGACGTGGGCTCTCACCCCGCTCCCCAGCCCTGGACCAGAACACCTCACCTTACTGGGGTCAACCAGCTCCCGCACTGGCACACGGAACGGACTGCCTGCAACACACACACACACACAGACACACACAGACGAAACAGGAAGCGGTGACGGAAACGTTTAATTTATATAGAGTGCACCTACATATTAATTAAAATAATATTCAGTATTTATTCAAGCAGGAAGAGCAGAGGGTCTGGATCCTTATTTGGACAGAGGAAGTGACATCAGACCTGGGATGGGCAGTCCTCCGAAGGTGATGTTGACGTCGTAGTCCCCGGGAGTGAAGGGGATGTACTCCACGCTGCAGCTGCCATCTTTGTTGTCCTTGCAGGACATCTTGGCCTCCGATGGGCCCTCGATGGCCAGGCCCAGACCCCCGGTACCAGCACCCCTGAGAGAGACACGGAGGGAGGGAGAGAGAGAGAGAGAGAGAGAGAGAGAGAGAGAGAGAGAGAGAGAGAGAGAGAGAGAGAGAAAGAGAGAGAGAGAGAAAGAGCAGAAGGAGAGAAAGAGCAGAAAGAGAGAGAGCAGAAGGAGAGAAAGAAGGAGAGAAGGAGATGAAAAAACAACACCTCGACTTCAACCACAAATGCACTGTGTCCTTTCAAAACAATCAGTATCGGTATCTTTTTGGCAGGATTCCTCCCACGTACTGTACCTGGTTTCCACGGTGAAGCGGTTGGGCTTGTTGACCAGCCCCTCCTCCAGGCCGGGCCCGTAGGCTCGCACGCGGCTGGGGTCACACCCCTCGGTGACCGCCACTCTCAGGGGACTCTTGGGCACCGCCACGTCACCGTACAGCACCTCGATCAGATGCATGCCTGGACACACACACACACACGACAGGATGAAAACATGCATGTTGGGAGACATACACAAACAACCCAAAAAGCAAATGTACCCGTTCGAATTTGTATACTGAAGGATACAGTACGGGAAAAACTAGGAATTCAAAACGGTGTATCCCAGTGTGTGTGTGGTAACAGGGGAAGAGAGACAGAAAGAGAGAGTGAAAGAGTGTGCGTGCACACCGCACGTCCAAGAGAAAGCGACCGAGACGAGAGAAGGAGACAGAGAGATAGAGAGAGGGGGCGTTTCTCGAACAATTCCGGAACAGAAGCTGCCACAAGGTGTGCGCGTGTCTGTCCCACAATGCACTGGGGCACACATGACACGCATCCTTATCAGTGGAAAACCATCTGCCCTGGGCAGACAGAGCAGGCACCAGCTATTAATACTTTAGCACCCCACACCACACCACACCACACACCCCCGACACCTTACCTCTCTGTTTCACCCGCTCCCTCCCTCTCTCTCTCCATCTCCCTCTTTCACTGGGAGCAGTGGAAGTCGCTTACATTAGTTAAGTTAATTAGTTTGGCCTTTTCCCTTCCTTCCTTCCCTCTCTCTCCCCTTCTACATGGAAAGTTTATCTCGGTGGCTAGAGCACTTGACTGTAAATCAAGAGTTTGCAGGTTTAATTTGCCCCTGCATGGTGCTACGCTTTGGATAATAGTGTCTGAACAACGAGCACGTTGTAATTACATTCCCGTTACATTAAGTCATTTAGCAGACGCTCTTATCCAGAGAGACTCACAGTAAGTACAGGGACATTCTCCCCCTAGGCAGGTAGGGTGAAGTGCCTTGCCCAAGGACACAACGTCATTGGGCACTGCCGGGAATCGAACCAACAACCTTCGGATTAATAGCCCGACTCCCTAACCGCTCATCCATCTGACCCCCCCTAATTGTTATCGTGGATTCATAAATGCCCCCCTTGTTCCTAATTTCCTCCCCATCTTTCTCTGTCCCACACAGCCACACTCGGCTCACAGTTTTCACAGTCGGGCTCATATACACTTCTCCATCCATCCCTCCCTTAACCCCTAACCCCCCCCCACCGCTCTTTCTCCCTCCTTCCCATCTCCCCCTATGCCCCCCCCCCCAGTTTGTTGGATCAGGGGCCTAACCCAGTGTGAAACCCCAGTAGCTCAGGGTGGGTGGGACCCGTCGGAGTCTGCTAAAGTCATGAAAGCCACAAACGCAGAGGTCGGCTCTTCCCCCCCCCCCCCCTGCCTACGGGGGAGAGAAAACAGTCCTGTTTTATGAAGGCCACAAGGGTTTTTGTTTTTAAATTACGACGTGCTGCACTGGAAAAACATTCATAAAACCAGGGGGGAGAGAGAGAGACGGCCCTCTCAGTCACCCTGATTCCCTCTCTGGAGCGCACCGAGCAGCTCGACCAATCCCAGGCAGTCATTCCTCACCCCACCGGCTGTTATTGGCTAGGCTGGGCAGAGCGCCGGCACAACCCAATCTGATATTCCACTCATAAAAGTCCTCCATGCTACAAGATCAGATGTTGTTCTCACGGAAAACACCGGTGCCTGATTTGCTGTGCACGTCGGTGTTACGTACGGACGTCCCGGTGCTTACCGTCTTCGTACGCGGTGTACTCCACCCTGTAGGTGCCGTCTCCCTTGTCGGTGACGTAGGTGTCCGTGCTGGCGCCGGACGGGTTGACCACGCGGGCCTTGACGGGGCTGCCGCCGCTCTTGCACTGGGCGCGGGCGTCCACGGTGAAGTGGGTGGTCACCTCGCGGAGGACCCCTGCGGACACACGGACGCGCGGCCCGGTCAGATGTGTTTGGGTGTGTGTTGGGTGGTCAGGGTGGGGGTGGGGGTGGGGCAGGTGTTGTTTCATTGATCCCCGCTGTCTCGCTTTCTGTCTCTTTCTCTCTCTCTCTCTCTCTCTCTCTCTCTCTCTCTCTCTCTCTCTCTCTCTCTCTCTCTCTCTCCCTTGGTCTTTCTCACGTTCTCTATCAATATATTATCTTTCTATCCCTGTCTTGCTCTCCCTTTCCTTCTGTCTCTCTCTCTAATCAGAATCCACATAAAGCACCACTGACAACAACTCGTCCGTCTCCATGGTATCACTCCCACCGGCGGTGAAATCATACCCAATCACTGCCAATCCACAGCCGTACAGGCCAATCACAGCGCGGCGAAAACCTCCTGAAAGCCTGACACGGCCAATCAGGATCAGCCGCTTCTAATCAAAGCCAGACGGGGGCCCGGCCAGGGCAGTCACGTCAGTCAAGCTGCGGTGAGAGCCTGTGGCTAATCGACAGTTTATTTTCCTTCCTCCCCAGACGGAAAGCGAAAGAGTGGGGACGGAGAGAGAGCCAGAGAGAGAGAGAGAGAGAGAGAGAGAGAGAGAGAGAGAGAGGAGAGAGAGAGAGGATAGAGGAAGGGAGGCCAAGTGTGGGCCTGATTCTGTTGGTCTGGTTTGGTTCTGTCTGGTCCTAGGCGTAGCTAGGGGTTAAACTAGCGGGGAAAAGAGAGAGGCAGAGAAAGAGATGGGGAGAGGAGGAAAAGAAGACAGGGAGGGAGAGAGAGAAGAGAGAAAGAAGAGAGAAAGATGAGAAGAGAGAGAGAGAGAGAGAGAGATGAGAGAGAGAGAGAGAGAGAGAGAGAGAGAGAGAGAGAGAGAGAGAGAGGAAGGTAGGTTCCAGGTCACCATAACACTGAGCCTCCAGAACAGCATGGGCCCTGTAACCTGTGACCTCTCCCCCCCTCCACAAGACTGCCTCTGTCTGTCGGCTCTATTGCATTCGACACGTCAATAAAAATCAATGACCTCTGAAGAATTTCATTGATATTAGGAGTCACACCGTTCCCCAAAAGATTACGTTTTATGCTCATTCGCGATATTACACAACTTCAATTCAGCTCAATAAAACGTTTAAATTTTCTGTGAAAACCCCCAGTCTCCACAGCTGGGACTGGGGTTCTGGAGCGATAACCGTGGATGTCCTTACCTCTGGGCTCCACCCCCGGCCCGTACACCTTGACCCCGCTGGTGTCCACAGCCGGGTCCACCTGCAGGTGGGAGGGGAACTTGGGCACGGCGTGGCCTCCATACTTGATGGTGATGGTGTAGCTGCCGTGGAAGCGAGGTATGTACGTGATGGAGTACGTCCCATCGCTGTTGTTCTGGATGTGCACCTCCGCCTTGGACCCGGCGTCCGAGATGATCTCGATGGTGAGCTCCGCCTCGCCGGCCTTGGAGCAGTCCACCACGAAGGAGCCCGCCTCGTCCACCTTGCCCCTCTCCAGCCCCGGCCCGCTGGCCGTCACCTTGCTGGGGGTCGAACACCGACTGGACCATGGCCTTGAACGGCGAGCCGGGGATGTGTTGCTCGGCGAACAGGATGTTGATGGCGTACTCGCCCGGCTCGGTGGGAAGGTAGGACACGGAGCACGAGCCGTCGCCGTTGTCCTGGCACTCGATCTTGGCCTCGCACGGCCCCTCCACGGTCAGGCCCAGGCCGCCCGTGCCGGCGCCCTTGGTGTCGATGGCGAACGGCGCCGGTTTGCCCACCACGCCCCCCTGTAGGCCGGGGCCGTAGGCTCGCACCTGAGACACAGCAGAGATACAGCAACCGCTCCTCTTTCAGACAGTCACACTCACAGTATACATTGGTTTGTATTCTAACGTAACCCTTCTTTTCTTTCTCTTATTATTAAAGCGTGGGGGGGGGGGGGGGGGGAACGCTTTTGAAAACAACCGTGGTTGGAGAGAGCTTGATGAATAGGACGGCTACCTGAAGGATCCACGATTTAATTGAGACATGACATCTGGTAGACAAGTCTAAAGTGTGTGGTCACGGTGCCTCTCTGGTGCTGTAACCTGAACTGTCCACTACCCAGTCTCTCTCTCTCTCCCTCTCTCTATCTCTCTCTACCTCTCTCTTTCCCTCTCTCTCTCTCTTTACCGCTCTCTATCTCACTCTACCTCTCTCTCCCCCTCTCTCTCTACCGCTCCCTCTCTCTACCGCTCACTCTCTCTACCTCTCCCTCTCTCCGTCCCACTCTACCTCTCTCTCCCCCTCTCTCTCTCTACCGCTCACTCTCTCTACCTCTCCCTCTTTCTGTCTCTCTCTCTTTCCTTCTCTCTGTCTGTCTCTCTCCAGCTTTCTCTTTTCTCTCTCAGTGGGATGGTTTTAGACAGTCATTAAACCCAGACAGCTCGGGCCAGTGACTGATGTCTTGCCCCTGTTTGAGGAGGATGTGGAGGGGTGACGCAGAGGAACATCTGGAGGATGGGGGTGGGTGGGTTGTGGGGGGGGTCAGGTGGGCTAAGGCCAAATGCTCCCAGTCACACACGGGACAGCAGTGACCTCACCAACTGTGTCATCTCACCGTGTCCAGGAGTAATAATAACTCACACACATGCTGCACACACACACACACACACACAGGCACATGGACCCCCCCCCCCCTCTCCCTACACACACACACAGGCACATGGACCCCCCCCCCTCTCCCTACACACACACACACACACACACAGGCACATGGACCCCCCCCCTCTCCCTACACACACACACACAGGCACATGGACCCCCCCCCCCTCCCTACACACACACACACCCTTTATCTCTTTTCGGCAACTTTTTACATACCAACGCACATATCGCGCACACGCCTCACACACTCATTCCTCCCATCCTGTCTGCTGAATGAGATTGTTTCAAAAGTGTGGGGCCAAGCCAAACAGGCTCCCAGGTGATCACTGTGATGAGACACTTCATCAAGCAGTAGTACAGCCTCTGTTCCTGCTTGGCTCAGGGGGAGGGCATGGAGAAACCATAGAAAGGCCACTACACATGGTTCAAGGATATGCCTGAACTCTGAGACTGGAGAGAGAGAGAGAGAGAGAGAGAGAGAGAGAGAGAGAGAGAGAGAGAGAGAGAGAGAGAGAGAGAGAGAGAGAGAGAGAGAGAGAGAGAGAGAGAGGGAGAGGGGGGGATTGAGAGAGAGAGAGAGAGAGAGAGACGGGGGGATTGAGAGGGAAAAGAAAGAGCGTGAGGGGAAAAAGAGAAACAGAGGGGAGGGAAAAGAGGCAGGTAAAGAGGGAGAGATAAAGGGGGGAGGGATAGATGAAGACCGGGAGGGAGGAGAGAGTACGCAGCGCGCTGGGATTTGAACCAAACCGTTTCTGACAGGTGTTCAATGGAAACTGGAGGCAATTATGTGTGTATGTCATCACCAGAGGAGGCCCGCGTTCCTCACGCTAATGAGAAATGGACGTCCCGACTCGTCAGTTTAACCCCTAGAGCATCTCACTGGACCACCAACACAGACGGAACAGCCTAAAACCAGTGAAAACCAGACCCGAACAGCCTCAAACCAGTACAAACCAGTTCAGAACAGCCTAAGACTCACACAGGTTGGTGTAGAAGAGACTGGACCCCGTAGAGCCTAAACTAAAACCATGTAACTATTGTATTTGCTTGTTAAAAGTTACGAGGGATTTACTTTGATACAATCATCTGATCTATGACCTCATCTAGTGCATGCATGGCTGTGTGTCAGGCAGGTGGTACCTTGGAGGGGTCAGGGGGCATGACCCCCTCCACAGTGAAGGGGCTCCCAGGCACAGGGTTCCCGTCGTAGCTGACATCCACTTTGTAAGACCCCTCCTCCGGGGGAATGTACTTCACTGTGTGCACCTCATTGGCCGTGCCGGATTCCAGCTTGCAGGGGATTGGCCGGCGAGAGGGGGAGGTGATTTTCACGTCCAGTTTGCCCTGCCCACCGGCGCCACGGGTGTTGACGGTGAACTCCTGATCCTTTCCGACATCCACTTCTGTGACACGCACACGCGATACACACACACACGCACACACTTAGTAATTGAAATCGTCTGCAGGGCTATCAAAATTATGAGAGGACCTTCAGTCAAAAAAATCAACCACATAAAACGGACAAAAAAATACATAAATTCTATCCTGTATCCTAAACCCAGGCAGGGATGAAATATTGCACTGGAATACCAGCCAAGTCATTTGTTGGCAGTAGTTCCCAACACGAAGGCCAGTTTATATAACATCTTCTAGGAAGGTATTCTCCACGTCTGCGTGTTCCGAGGAAGATAAATGGCTTAGCGGGTCACAGGGTCAATCTCTTCCATGTGATAAACGGAGGCCTGTCTTCTCGGAGGCTGCCTTCTAAGTGACAGCCTCTGGGATGCGCTACGTGCCGCAGGGTACTCACTGCTGTTCAACCCTTGAACTTTGACCTTGTTGAGGTCGAGGGGCGGGGCCACGGAGATGTTGAAGGGGCTCTTGGGAATGGGGTCGCCCCCGTGGCAGACGGTGATGGACATGTTTCCCTGGGAAGGGGAGGAGGGAGGGAGGGGGGGGAGGGGAGGGAGGGGACAACGAGAGGGAGGGAGAGAAAAGGGAGGGCAACAGGAGATAGGAAGGAAGAGTGGGAGGAAGGGAACATGAGAGAGAGAGAGGGACAGAAACACGAGCAAACGCATTCTCAAACTCCCTACGAGAATGGGGAGTCATCCACTCCCTCATCCGATCCCCCTTCTGGAGCAGACATCTAGACGGACGCCAGCTGGACCGAACTCACCCCACACCCCCACACCCCCATGGGAGTCTACCTGTTGCACGGCCGTGTAGCGCACGGTGTAGGAGTAGTCGTGGTTGTCGATGATCTCAAAGTCGCGCACGGCGTCCCCTTTGGCCGCGCCGGTGAAGTGCACCTCAGGCTTGGCCTTGCCCGCTCCCTTGGTGTAGATGTTGAAGTGAGTTGGTTTGCCCACCTCCACACCTGAACACAAGTGACCGCATCAGGAGGACCGTCCATGCTAGCAGTTTCGATGACACCGCTTGCACCCAGATTGCTTTTTCATCCACAAACGCACCCCCACACACAAGCATACTCACACACACACACACACAATTCAAAGGAGCGTTGGAATATTGAGCATGGATTCTAGAACCCATACACCCACACGTACACACACACACACTGTGCTTCATCTATTGGTTGTCGTCACACCTGTCTTGTTGAGTCCGGGGCCCTCAGCCTTCACCTTGGCTGCATCATGGGAGGGCTCCACCTTGATCCTGAAGGGGCTGATGGGTATTTCCTGCATTGGAGGTCACAGTTGAAAGGTCAGTTTTAATGTCATCTTATCGCTGCGTCTGATACAACATTTGTAGGGAGTCAGGTGGCTGAGCGGTGAGGGAATCGGGCTAGTAATCCGAAGGTTGCCAGTTCGATTCCCGGCCGTGCCAACTGACGTTGTGTCCTTGGGCAAGGCACTTCACCCTACTTGCCTCGGGGGAATGTCCCTGTACTTACTGTAAGTCGCTCTGGATAAGAGCGTCTGCTAAATGACTAAATGTAAATGTAAACATTATCATCAGGCCCGGGTCTAGTACAGAACTCGAACCCCACCAGGGTGTGTTTGATTTGGCTCAGTGAGCATTTCTGCTACTGAATTCCCATGATTGAAATGACCTTGTTGAGACGAATCGAGTGTATCCAAATGTGTTTGCTGAGTGAGTGCTCACCTGGTCGGCAAACAGCACCATGATGGTGTAGCGTCCAGGGCCTGGGGGCGTGTACTTGACGGTGAACGTGTCGTTGTCATTCTTGATGATGTCAAAGTCGATGTCTGCCTCGGCCGGGCCCACCACTCCAGGGGCACACTTGATCCCGATGCTGACGTCACCTGGCGGGAGGAGAGGGAGAGGAGGAGATGGAGGAAGGGAAGGAAGGAAGGGAGGAAGGAAGGAAATGAGAAAAGGAAGGAATTTTGTAATTAACTTCTTAATTACTGCAAGTTATGACGCATAGAGGCTTTATAAAGTTGGTTAAATGCTAGGTGTCGTTTTCATTTCTGTGGGCGTGTCTCACCTTGCCCCGCATCGGTGCAGTCCACTGTGAAGTAGGTGGGCTCGTTGGCCTTTAGCCCCGCCTTCTCAACCCCCGGGCCGTACACCTTTACATTCTCTGGGTGGCTGCCCTCTCCAATGGTCACCTGACACACACACACAAGCACACACACATTAGAAACATATAAACAAAACTATTTTTCTCAACCTCTAGCTCCCTCCCTCTCCACCCCTCCTCCCCTCAGTCTTTCAGTCCCTCCCTTCCTCAAGTCCTCCCTCCCTCCCCGCCTCTCTCTCACCCTCTATCCCTCCCTCCCTCCCTCCCTCTCTCTCTCACCCTGAAGGGACTGTTGGGCACGTTGACCTCGCCCCACGTGATGATGATGGTGTGTTTAATGGGCTTGTTGGGAATGTACACGCAGAAGTAGGTGCTGTCTCCGTTTTCGGTGATCTGGATGTCGATGGGAAGCCCTCTGCGTCCTGGGCGTAGATCTTCAGCTCTCCCCGGCCCGCGCCGCTGGTGTCGATGGTGAACTCAGCCGGTTTGTTGACGATGCAGCCCGTAGGTTCCAGACCTGGGCCAAAGCACTTCACCTAGGGAACCACACAGGTCGATACTGTACTGGTACGGTACCACTGTGACATCGCATGGTACCATGTAACCATGAGTATTTTTATTGTGTCGAATTGACATATAATTGATTTCAATAATTCCAGCCTAAGCCACACTGCTCCAATGGGATTTTTCATGTAGGATGAATTTTTTGTTGGAAAAATTAAAATATATGCCATTCAAAATGTGAAAAGTGAAACATTGAATGAATTCAAACCAAAGGTATTTTGAAGTGCGGTGAGATTATGTCTTGTCAGCGTTTGTTGTGACATATGACAGAGCGCCCAGGGGAGACGGCTCACCTTCTCAGGGAACACGTCATTGGCTGCGGGGAGGATGTGGGCCATGAAGGGGCTGTCCTTGATGTCCTCGTCATCACAGATGACGTGCACGGCGTAGTCGCCCGGCTCCGTGGGCCAGTAGCGCACGTCACATGACCCGTCGCCCTTGTCGTCGCACTCGATCTTGGCCTGCGACGGACCCTCGATGGAGAATCCTAGCGGTCGCCGTGGAGACATGGATCACGCATGCGTTCTACAAACTGAGGTTGACTCTTGAGAGTTTTGGGAATGTCCTTGTACAGGGCTAATTGAAAGCCTCGTTTGTTAGAGGCAAATAGTCATTGAAGAGCGCATTACTGGAGGTCACGACCTTTCCTCGTCTCCCAATCAGCTGATCATGACACAGGAAACTCTCTAGCACAGTGCATGTTTCCGTGACAACTGACCCCAAACATGTGGAATTTAATCTCTGCATCTGCTAACAATTACCAACCCCAACCCTGCAGCCTGTATGTATGTGTGTGTTGTGTGTGTGTGTGTGTGTGTGTGTGTGTGTGTTTGTGTGTGTCTACGAGAAGACTTCATAAGAATCTGTGTGTAGGCTGCTTGGAACTGTACCAGTGGAAAGCCCTCGGGCCTCTCTGGCCCGCGGACCAACGAGCCGAGGTTCCTGTGTGGGCCGACCAGACACTTACCCAGGGTTCCCACCTCCGTGCCGATGGCCTCCACCACAAAGTCAGCTGACTTGCCCACCATGCCCGTCTCCAGGCCAGGACCCCACGCCCGTACCTTCTGGGACCCGGCGTCCTCACTGACCTGCACCTCGAACGGGCTGCGGCACACACACACACACATTGTGTGTCAACACACTGCAGACTGAGAGAAACTTCTGTGTTGAGCGACGTCAGGGGAGCTTGCTAATGTCAGCGAGCTCCGGCTCTGTGTGGTGTTCTCAGTTGTGGTCCCACACTGTGTCCACCGCTAGGGAATTCCACTAAGTGGACGAAAGAATTCCCCAGGATTGGAATGTGCAGGCGGTATGTAGGAGTACATGTAGTACACATGTACACTACATAACAGTGAGCTGTTTAGGCATTCACACATATTGTAAATCCTTTGGGAAATGAGTATGTGCTTGAATGTAGGATTAAAGGACTACATCTATGTTACATTTAAGTTCAAACACTCGAGTAAACAGCAGCAGTATATGGGTAAATATGAGGGTATACAGCAGGAGTATATACATGTAAGGGCATAGAGGTGTGTTTAAAAGGGTGTACTGTAGGAGTATAGCTGTGTGTTTAATGGTATAAAGTAGGAGTATAGGTGTGTATACAGGCTACACTGCAGGAGCGGTAGGTGTGTATACAGGTAAGAGTGGTAGGTGTGTATACAGGTAAGAGCGGTAGGTGTGTATACAGGTAAGAGCGGTAGGTGTGTATACAGGTAAGAGCGGTAGGGGCGATGGAGGGGAGACCTGCGTGGGATGCTGTGCCCTCCCCAAGTGATGGTGATGACGTAATTGCCGGTCATGACGGGATAGTAGTCACACTCAAACAGGCCTTCTCCTTCCGCACGAACCGTCACCGGCTCCTCCAAACCCTCTGAGGACACACACAGAGGTCATGGGTCAAACAACGTCAAGGTCAAAGTTCCAGAATGGCTGGGTTGAATTGTGGATTTAGTCGAATTGCCTCGTGGGACTTTGGTAAACAAACAAGCTGTGACCCTACGGGCAGCGACCCACCCTGCAGCCGTGCAGAGCTTGATGATACTCACTCGGACCCTTGACGGTGACCTTCAGCTCGCCGCTGCCGGCCCCCTTGGTGTGGACCTTGAAGTCAGCCACCTCCTTCACGCGGACCCCCTTGGGCTGGAGCCCCCTCCCTGAGGCCCGGCACGTGTTGGGGTTGCAGGCTGGAAGGCCGCCAATGGGGGAGGGAGGGAAGGAAGGGGGACAGGGGAGGGAGGGAGATGTCAGACGAGATGACGGACGGGGCGTCGCTCTCTCTTTCACACACACACGCGCCCACACACACACTCGCCGCTGAGGATGTTTGGCTTGGTTAGTCGGTCGAACGGTGCTACATGAAGAAGCACAATCTGCCCTGACTGCCAGGGAGGAGAAGCAGCAGGAGCAGGAGAGATGGACGTCGGGACAGAGGTCAAAACACGGGTTATCACCTCAGAGAAGGACCGGACGAACAACACAGAGGCTCAGGTGGATGAGAGGGAAACCATGGACGAGAGAACGAAGGAGAAGAGTCCATCGATTTGACTGAAAATGAAGGCACGTTTCGGAACCAACCCACTCTGGCTGTACAAAGCCATGTGTGGAGAGGCAGTTAATCAAACAGGTTGTTAGGGAGACTTAAAAGTGTTATATTAATGTTATGGAGTAGCTGGGGGGGGGGGGAATGAAAACAGGTTAAAACAGTGGAGCATGGTGGTCAGAGTTAGTGTCAGAGGATGGATGGGATGGAACGTGGAGCGGTTGCTTTGATCTGGGGGGAGGATGACGAGGAGCAGACAGGCGGATGATGAAGGTCCGAGGGGGAGGGGGCGTCAGACTCACACACCGACTGGACGGTCACGCTGACGTTTGCTCTCGTCAAATGAAAGACGGGGGCGGGTCCTTGTTAAGCTGACCAACCACGGTGCTTTGCATTTGACGTCATCTCAGTGATATCCAAAGTGCATCGTCATAAGGTTATTTGGTTTTATTTGTGTTTTTCTTCAATGTTTCTCGTCAGTTAAAATGTTATACAAGTTGGTAATGGCACTCAGTAGTCAATAAAAATGTTAGGGTTGAATGTCACACATGTAAGAAGCTTTTTGCATGTTCTACTAGGAGAATGAAGTATTTTGAAGACTGCGTGTATTATTGAAAGTGTGTCTGGAATCCTAAGGCTTTTCTGTTTGGAAGTGGTGGATGTAAACACAGGACTGTGTGCGGAGAGCGCCTGTAAAGGTGACCGTCCGAGCCAGCCAACCCTGCCTGATGCTTCCTGACGGACGCAGGTTAGGATGAGTGGGCGTAAGGGAGCTCTCCCTCTCACGCGCTCTCTCTCTCATTCTCTCTCTCACACTCTCTCTCTCATTCTCTCTCTCACACTCTCTCTCTCATTCTCTCTCACACACTCTCTCTCTCATTCTCTCTCTCTCTCATTCTCTCTCACACACTCTCTCTCTCATTCTCTCTCACACGCTCTCTCTCTCATTCTCTCTCTCTCATTCTCTCTCTCAAACTTCTCTCTCTCTCTCACACACACACACACACTCTCTCTCTTGTCCAAACACGCCTTCTTATTCATTCTCACACCGTGTCTCAATCATCCTATCAATCATACTCTCTCTCTTTCTCTCTCTCTCTCTCTCTCTCTCTCTCTCTCTCTCTCTCTCTCTCTCTCTCTCTCTCTCTCTCTCTTTCTCTCTCTCTCTCTCTCTCTCTCTCTCTCTCTCTCTCTCTCTCTCTCTCTCTCTCTCTCTCTCTCTCTCTCTCTCTCCCTAGAGGGTGTGATGAAGCCTCATAGGGCTAAGCGCCAGCACATGCCATGAAGCCGAGGCCCCCCCCCCCGCAGCATCGAGGGGGTGGGGGTGAACTGGAGGTTTCCGGAAGGGGCGGGGGAGGGGGGGGCGGGGGGGGGGGGGGAGGGGCAGGCTAGCGTAGGCAGGCTCCAGTTGCACTCCCGCGGCCTGTACTAACTTGGTCGCCTGGGTTTGGGCGGCGTTGGGGGGGGTCTCTTGGTCTTGTCTGTGGGCGGGGTGCGTATGGACTGGGGAACTATCTGCACCGGAGACCCTGGGGGCAGGGCGCTCTGTGGAGCTGGAAACGACACACACACACGCACGTCTGGGTCAAGCAAACTCCAGCATCCAGACTCTCCACACCTTGAAAGGCCACCACCACAAGATCATCAGAACCACTTTGAACCCCGAGCACTCTGACGGGTCCAGAGAAGATTGTAAGACCTGTTCTGAACCCGGGGCCTAGGCTGTTGACCAGACCAGACCACATCAGACCTGCTTCAGTTCAACACCTACAGTACACACTGTTATGGAGATGAGAAACATTTAGTTCTGGGAATTAGAACTTCATTAGAACTCAGGAGGAGGAAGGGGAGGGAAAAATATGTCTGACAGTTGGTGTCTGGTTTTTTGTGTGTGTGTGTGGGGGGGGGGGGGGGCGCGATGATGTCCGAGCACACACACCCTCTGAGATGTGAACGGTGAAAGGGCTTCTGGGTATCTGCTGGCCGGCGAAGGTCACGTAGATGGTGTGGGCTCCTTCCAGCACGGGGCCATAGGTGCAGCGGAAAACACTGTCCCCCTTGTTCTCCAGGATGATCTCCACCGTGTCCCTGCGGCCCTGGGAGTCCACGATGATCACCCCCACATCTCCCGCACCTGCGCCTGGGGAGGGGAAAACACAGCTTGTGCTTTCGACTAAATTGACTTTGCGAGGAGAACGCAGCAGTAGCAGGTGTACGCTAGCACCGTTTAGACGGTGAACAATGCTAAACATGTTAGCCTAAGCTGTTAGCCTAAGCTATAATGAATTCCTATAGAGAAAAGGATTAACTATATACATGAACAGGGATTTTTGGTATGTGTCTGTATGCTACCTGCTGTGTAGATGTCAAAGTAGGTGGGCTTGTTGGCCACGTTCCCCACAGGCTCCAGGCCTGGTCCTCTGGCCTGTACTTTGTTGGGGTCTCCCATGGCCTTGGACACATTCACGATGAAGGGGCTCCTGTCAATGTCCTGCCCGGCGAACAGCACCTTTACCTGGGGAGCGCAATCCACACCGGGCCCTGACACACTGCTGGAGAGGGAATGCCACTGGCTGTGTGCGATTTGCATGTATTTGCATGTGCGTTTGTGCGTGTCTGCGTGTGTCAGAGTGTGTGTCCTGTTTGTGGGTTACCTTGTGAAGACCCTCTACTTTGGGCAGGTAGAGCACAGAGTAGGTCCTGTTCTTATCGTTGTTGGGGATGACTCTGGCCTGGTCGGTGGAGAGGAACAAGGCAGAGAAGAAAAGAGATTGGTCGAGGCTGGTCATGTGAGTTACGGAAAAACCCTTTCTCGAGGTGGTCTAGCTGTAGTACAGAAGGACAGCAGGATAGTCTGCAGTTGCTACGGTGTCGGGGAGAGTTCTATAAGCCCACCTCCTCAGTGTGTCCCTCAGGGTCCTCCACGTACACCAGCACCTCCCCCAGCCCGGCCTCCACCGTCTCCACGATGAACTCGGCCGGCTTCAGCACAATGTTACCCCTGGGCTCGATGCCTGGAGGGGGGGGGAAGAGGGAGTGTGAACACACCTTTATGGGGCACGTAAGGGTGGGCTGGACATTACACCGTGCTCCATAAAAACACTCCAAATCATCGTCAAAACAACACAATTCAAAGACAGTAAAACACAGAGAGGGAGAGAGAAAGAGAGAGAGAGAGAGAGCGCGAGAGAGAGAGAGAGAGAGAGAGCGAGAGAGCACTTAGGGCTTAGTCTATGGGCGTGTCCCTGTGTCTCGGTGTCACCTGGTCCGTAGGCCCGGGCCTTCTTGGGGTGCAGGGTCTTGGAGCGCAGCGGGGCGCCAGGTTTGAGCTTGGCCTTGGGGAACTGGGACAGGTAGGTCATGACCGAGTGCTCATCCACGTTGGGATCCACGATCTCCTCTGGAGCGATCACCTGGGAGGGAGAAGAAGAGGAGGAGGAGGATGCAAAAGATAAGGAAATGAGATGAAAAACAGTATTATAAAAACAGCATTTTTCGACCCTGTACAAACATCTCTCGTAAATAACCGTCCATCAATGGTTGTTTCCTAAAGTAGATTAAAGATGCCCTGTTCACCTAAGTCGCTAAAACCTACATGAAAGAGAGACATTAACCAGACATGGAGACTAATACGAACATATGCTTGAGGAATTTGATCAACCAAAAGACTGAGGAAATGACCCCAGAGAGCCTGGGAGAAAACCCAAAACAGCTTGGATGAAATGAGGGCCTAATTGTGTTGTGTTCAAAATCACAGTCTGTTTTCTGTCTATGGCTGGGAAATGGGCAGAGGGGAGAGTACAAAAGAGAAATGTTTTCGAGTCCAGTACAATTCCTCTCTGTGCTAAAAGGTCGCAGTGACCTACAGAATAGGAGTGAAAAAGAGACAGAGCGAGAGAGAGAGAGAGAGAGAGAGAGAGAGAGAGAGAGAGAGAGAGAGAGAGAGAGAGAGAGAGAGAGAGAGAGAGAGAAAGAGAGAGAGAGAGAGAGAGAGAGAGAGAGAGAGAGAGAGAGAGAGAGAGAGCATGCTGGCAAAGACTTGAAAGGACTTTTGTTAAAGAGCTCTCCAGGTAATGGAGCCCTGTCCCTCATTATCCACTGCCAGGGTAATGCCACCTGCTCTTTGTTTCTGCATCTGTCTCTCTCTCTCTCACACACACACACACACAAACACACATACACACACACACACACACACAGCCACTACTAAACCCACATGATTTACACAGCCAAAGGGGTGTCTTTTTATGAGGAACAAGCTTTGCTATCTAAAATAATGCCAAGGTGTGTGCCAATGATAGGGGTTTATTGATCTGTTAACAATTACCTCCAGAGGTACTAATAAACAAACATCCATCCCCAGAAGTCATCATGAGGAGTTTGTAAACAACCCAAAAGGAGAGTCTACTTTGGCCAGCAACCAAACTCTGTTGTACACATTGGATTGGATTGAAACTCTACGTGGAAAAAGCTGTCTTTTCTCTGTCTTTCACAATCTCTCTCTCTCTTTTCACCCCTGCTTACTGATCCACCAGGCTGTTAGACTGTATCCCGGGTCGGCTATATTTACATCTGGCTGCAGGACTAGGGGGGCCAGCCTGGAAATAACTCCCACCGGTATTTAGCACAGGTTAGCCACTAAAGCTGTGCTGTCTTTCTGTCTCTCTCTCTATATATATATCTTTATCGTGTTCTCACTATCTCTGTCACACCCCTTCTCTCTCTTTTTGGGCTTATAACAGTGAAAGTTATAGCGCAGGGCTGGGAGGTGAACATTGTTTTGTTGTTGTTTGGAGGGCTGGACGTGGAAGAGGACAACCTTCTTGTCAACACAGCCACCCTGGCAGGTTCGGTATGCTGGGATTGTGGCGTTCCTGCAATAGGAATAAGATGATCTGTGTATAGCACACAACAACCTTCTGCAGAGCTCAGAACGCCCCCTCCCAACACACACACACACACACACACACACACACATAGGCAACAGCCTGTTGAGAATACAGCAACACCCATTCCTCCCGAACGCACATGCGGGAAACGTAATCAAAAGCACCTGAGAAAACAGCAGAACCTGTCACAGGCCTGACAATCCTTCTTATTCCTTTCTTTATGTGTCCGTATATATCTCTCTCCTCCTCTCTGTCTCTTCCACTCTTTTTCTCCCCAGTTTTCCCCTCTGGCTCCTCCTCCCGGCTAATAGGAAGCAGGCTCCCTTCATGTCAGCCAGCAGGGTTTTCGTGGCTGGCACCAAAAAAACGTACATTCTCACTAATGGAGGATAACACTTCAGCCAATAATCTACTCCATTTTATGAAATGACAAATGTAGCATTCGAGACGGAGGAACCCAAAGCGTGAACGTGTGTACGACACATACTCACACACAAAACACACGCACGCTACTGTTCATGTTTTCCATTTTAAGTTGTGAGTGACAGTAGAGTTGTTTGCGGGTTTCACATGTTCCGCCGGTTGGGGACGTCCCATTTGTTAAACCAAGCGTACCCCTGTGGCAACCTGGGCCAAACTGCAGAGCCTCACCAAGGTCCTGCCCAATAAAGCAGGCCAGAGTTCCTCTACCCCCTAGGGGTCCGCAAACCATAGCCAGGGGGTCCGTGAAATAATTTGCCATCAATTGTGCTGTATCATTAAAAAGTGAAAAGATATATTATAATCTACAGATGGGGACCATTTGCACCAATGAAACAAGCATATTGTGTCCATTTAAGAGCACAAAGGGTATGCTGAATGGGTGTTATGATTATGGGCGGGGTCCCTGGAAAATGTTCACCCCTGTAAGGGGTCACTGGCCCCAAAACGTTTGAGAACCCCAGATCTACAGTATCTCCAGGTTAATGCTAACTTTTAGCATAGCATAGTAATCCCATAGGATCTCTATGGAACCACAACATGTAACCTCCAAACCACCGTGTGACATGTTGAAATAAACCAAGAATATTCTAGAACAGACCATCCAACAGGCCCCTTCCAGCACACTGACAGCATCCCAAACTTAAGTATGATGTTCAGACCACCAAAGACACGCCTCCACATCCGGTTCACCAGCCAGTCACAGCCTGTCATTAGCTGCTCCTCACAACACCTGGACCAGAGGGGGCAGGCCTCTGGAATGTCACCTAGGACACGCCCCCTCGTGTAACCACGGCGAGGTAGTGACAGATCAGTGCTTGCGGTCGCACTCTGCTGACTCCATAGACGGTTGGAAGCCACGGTCCATTAGATGTAAACCAGGCGCACCAGGTTTGTCTGTGGTTGGTTTGTGGCTAGGAGTCTGCTTTAAGTCAACCTGTGCGTATAGGTGTGTGTACGTGTGTGTGTGTATGTGGGTGCTTATGTGTGAAAGAGGTTGTGTGTGTATGCATGTGTGTGTGTGTGTGTGTACCTGGGGCACGCCAAGCCAATCGTCAGCCTGCTGCATGGCTTCTCTGGCATTCTCCACTGGCTGGCTTGGGTCCCACGTCTCCCAGTCAGGACACAAACCTGGAGGAGGGAGAGGAGAGGAGAGGAGAGGAGAGGAGAAGAGAGGAGGAACATGATCAACATCAGTAAACACAGGGTTAGGTTTAGGGTTAGGGTAGCAGCTCCCTGCACTGCATCTCTATCGTTTCTTCTCCTCCATCACTTGTAGTGTCAAGGAAGACATCAGAACTCCATTAACCCAGAATGCTGCGTCTCCGCAAACAGAGGAGCTGTGATTCGATAGTGAACCGGTGGAGGACGACTCAGGTGTTTCTACTGTGACTTCCTCTGTGGCTTGTCTCAGACAACATGGTCATACTCACAACACACTGACACACACACACACACACACACACAGGTAGTAATGCCTATAATAGGATTAGCAGTGGGAGGAAGGGACGTGCTATGACAGTCTAAAGAAGACCACAGACAACAAATAGCAGCTGTGTCTATGGAAGATTATCAGACAGAAGAAACAGACACAGATACAGACAGATAGAGAGAGAGAGAGAGAGAGAGAGAGAGAGAGAGAGAGAGAGAGAGAGAGAGAGAGAGAGAGAGAGAGAGAGAGAGAGAGGGAGAGAGAGGTAGAATAGTAGAATCCCTGACAGTAAATAAATGGAGAAAACGAGGTCAACAATATGGACAAATTATGTTTCTCTATTACTCTCCAGTCCCTGGCCAACCCCTAATGCTGTCTCAACTATGATGCATAAATCTAAGTTTTCAATAAATCCCACATTGTGTGACAGTACATGCAATCTACTTTAGTATGATCCTTGGCTCCACTCTGGTTTCCTTCTTCATACATTCCTCGAATCTCTATTCCCAAAATCATTCGTCATTCCTCGCACGGGGCGGGCCATGTTGGCTGTTTCTGGCGCTGTTCTAGAATGTTCCCCCTGCACGGGGAGGCTTCCTAAGAAAATGTGCCCCGTGCCAGGAACCATGGGAAAAACAGAGGTGTAAGGCAAAGGGATACTAGCAAAACACAAACCGGAGACCGGGGGAGAAGGGTGGAGGTGGGAGAGGGGGGAGGTGGAGAGGGGTGGAGGTGGGAGAGGGGTGGAGGTGGGAGAGGGGGGAGGGAGAGGGGTGGAGGTGGGAGAGGGGTGGAGGTGGGAGAGGGGTGGAGGTGGGAGAGGGGGGGAGGTGGGAGAAGGGGGGAGGTGGGAGAGGGGTGGAGGTGGGAGATGGGTGGAGGTGGGAGAGGGGGGGAGGTGGAGAGGGGGGGAGGTGGGAGAGAGGTGGAGGTTGGAGAGGGGTGGAGGTGGGAGAGGAGGGAAAGAGAGGGAAAGGAGGAGAAGTACCATTACCCCGTTTAAGAAATCATCATTTCCACAACAACGTCGTTACTGACCCTCACCCTGAAGCAAACATACCCACACACACACACACAGACACACACACGCACGGACAACCAAGTACACACATGGACACTCACAAAGAGATTGATATCTTTAATGAGCCCATGGCAGCTTTTTAAACTAACGTATACCTTTTTAATGTGACTCTGTAGGGCTGAGGTAGGATTTAGTACTCCTTGGAGCGTTAGTGGAGTTAGAGGGGTACATACAGGGCATGTGTGTGTGTGTGTGTGCTGTTCTCATCTGGAGTAAACACACTGAGGTCCAGCAATGGACACGTGCCACTAGTGAACCAAGAATCGCTCACTTCTTCAGACAGCAACCTCATGAATAAAACAAACCAAGAACTTTTCGGGGCCTGTTGCTCTTTGGTACAGTACAGACACACACACACACACGCACACACACATACACACACAATAAATTTGTTTGGCAGGAAATGCAGAGTGCGTAGCGAGGCCATGTGTTTCACTCAGGCCGTCCTCGCTGGGTTCTCTCCTCCAACACTCAGCCCAGCGCTCCGGGAGATGTGGGCAGTCTACACCATGCCCCCACACACCCCGCCCTGGCGCACCGCGATTGGCTCTGCCCAGGGGCCTCTGGGTGTCGGGGACCAATTAGAAGCAGGTAGAGCCAAACAGGTCCGAGGGTGGTTTGTGTTGCGTTCAACTGTGACCGTGTTCAGCAGCTAATGGTTGCATATGGTACAGCTGCATAGCTTGGTTGTTGCTAGGGGACGAATGCTGAAAGAATGTGCACTGACACTAGCCCTCAGTGCTGTGTGTGTGTGTGTGTGTGTGTGTGTGTGTGTGTGTGTGTGTGTGAGTGTGTGTGTGTGTGTGTGTGTGTGTGTGTGTGTGTGTGTGTGTGTAAGTGAGTGTGTGTGTGTGTGTGTGTGTGGGCAGACAGAGACAGGGTGGACAGTGTACAGCCCTGTATGGTCAAGCCCATGTCCGCACCCAGCAGCACTGAGCTGGGTAGTGTTATCTTAGAGACTTGTGTATTAGCACTCTAAATACTGTCACCTCAAGTGAAACACACAGATATGTTATGTGTGAACACATACTGTATAAGGACAAGAACATGCATTAGTGTATGCAGATGGTAAACACACACACACACACACACCACTGGTATCACACTTTTCATTGGCATGAAAAAAAATTATCCATTGAATTGTGTTCCAGAGCAACTTTTTGTACAACACAGAAATAATTAAAAAAAACATGATTTTTTTTAACACGACTGTCTGACAATAGACTGAACCATGGGTTAGGATTAGGGTAAGGGATACAATAGTTAACCCTAACCTTAATCCTAACCTAACCCAGCACAAGAAGCCAGAGAAATTCCAGAGTTAAAATTGAGTTATCTGTGGTACAACAAAGTCTGACAATTGTGCTCGGGTTCTGACAATTGTGCTCGGGTATATGATTATGTATACATTTTTCATGGTGTCTATGGGCACAGAAAAGCGTGATACCAGGTTGCACGCACACACACACATACACAAACACGCACTCACACCCCCTTTGCGGTCTAAGCATGGCTGGCTAAGTGAATTTGAGTCTCTCAGTGGGGGAGAATTGAGTCGTTGTGAGTATATTTGTTCCGCCACCTCAGCCTCTCTCCAGCACACTTCTGCACTTCCTCCCAGAGCAAACACACTCTGGCACACACACACATGTAAACACACTCATAAGCGTGCGAACAGATGAAAGCGCACAAATAAACCACACCTACACTCCCAGATCGACCCTCACGCGCCCCCACACTTAGAAACCTTAAGAGCAGAAAAAATAAAAGGCACTAACAGGACTAACAACCACACACAAACTCTCACACTTGGTAAACACCCATAAACAAAGATCATCTTAGACCCTTCGTTCATTCCTCCATTGGGAAATCAGTCTGGGGCCTACCAGTTACGAGCCAGGCATAGCTGTTGATGAAGCAGGCCTCAGATCCTGTGTGTGTGTGTGTGGTTGTGTTGATTCAGGCCTGTTTCCATTAACTCAGGGTCACACTGTATTCCCTCTTGACTTCGGAGCCCTACTGAACTCTCTGCAAGCATCCCATTCAAATTAAGAGAGCCTTCCCGGAGAAGCCTGGGGCTAAAGTTATGACACTTCCCCCAGCGGGGTTCACACTATCCGGGGCAGCTGTCAGACAAGTCTCCCCCGGGCCAGGCCCCGATGACCCTGAGGCTTCTATCTTACAGGCAGCACTTTCTCTTTGTGGTTTGGTGTATGCCGGTGTTCATTTGGCGTCCACCTCCCCACCAACCTTCTCCTCCCCCTCCTCCCTCTCCTCCCTCTCCTCTCCTCCTCTCTCTGTCTCCCCCCTCGTTCCTGCCTCATCTCTTTGTTTTTTAATTAAGGATAATATGTGAAGGATTAAGAGCTGTGGTTTTGTGGTCAGAGAGACAAAGGGAGGACACATTCTCTGCTCCCTCAGCCTGTCTCTCTGATGTGGCCCGACCCGGTCTGATCCGGTTTCATCCGGTCTGATCCGGTGTGTTCCGGACAGGTCACTGCCTTCAAATGATTGGGTGGATCTGGTGGATAGGTACGGTTTCCACGCATCTTTGACGTCGGACATTCGTAAGCTCTCTCACCACCCCCACCACACTCTCTCCCTAACCCTAACCCTAACCCCACCACACTTTCTCCCTAACCCTAACCCCACCACACTCTCTCCCTAACCCTAACCCCACCACACTCTCTCCCTAACCCTAACCCCACCCCCTTTAACCCACCCCTCTCCTATAGACCATTTTAAGTAGGATATCCTGAGTGATGTAATCTGCTATGGTAGATATCACCTACATACACACACACACACACCTCTCACACCACTTCTCACCTTACATTTACATTACATTACACCTTGACCCCACACCCTAACCTGACCAACCAGTCAACCTGCACAGTAAATAAAACAACATTATACTATTGTCCTCAGGCAAGGCAACAAGGAAGTGAGGTAATTCTCACCCTTCTAATCCCTGACACCTGACCCCTGACCCCAGATGATGGTTATCTGCCAGCAGTGTTGTTTTGCTTCAGGGAGTCTAGCACTAGACTGGACTGAGGTGATGATTTGAACAGCCTCCTACTGTATTCTGGAGCTGAACAGGGTTCACAGATCTCCCATCAGATTTAGAGAACACACCATGAACCACACGGTCCCTAACGTGGTTCCTGAAAAGCAGGTTGTGGATCAGATCTCAGAGGAAGAACTCAGTGGACGAGGTTTTCCATTCGAAAGTCTCAACCTTCTCGAGAAAGACCAAAACACGGACCAGAACTTCATCCCCATTCCGCACACAAAACCTTTCTAAGAACAACCATTTTCATCTTCGTCATTGTGTCTTCCCGTCTGAAACGGCATACAGGCTCCTACCACGCAGGTCATGTGACAGTGCACCGGTTGTGGATCAAGCCTTACCCGGGGCACAGTTATCCACCAGGGCCCCCAGAGCCTTTCCATCCCTCCAGTCGCGGTGGAAGTTGTGGATGGGCAGCTGGGGAACCTTGTTCTGGATCCAGCCCAGCAGACGCTGCTTGGGGGTCAGCTTCTTGGCGTCCTCGTCGTCCTCGTCCTCCCACATGGGCATGGAGATGGAGTAGTGGAGGATCAGGGTCCAGATGAGGCCCAGGATCAGCTTCAGGTTCCCGTCCACGATGGCCTTGCTGTCTGGGGCAGAGGGGAGGGAGAGAGGGAGGGCGGGGAGGTTAGAGGCTGGAGGTCTGGACAGGGTTGAGGGTTGGAGGCCGGAGGGGTTGTGGACTAGATTAGGTGGGCTCTTTACAAAGGCATTGTACACTAAGTCATGGTCAAGCCATTTCGTCGAACCTCACACACCTCGAGTGCATACATGGATCAGACAGACACACACACACACACATTCAGTCAAAACATACTGTGGCTACTGTACACACATATTCTTTACTCACATCCACAGGCGCACACACACCCACCCACACCCACTCACACACGCTGAAGTAGTCCAACGTAAGAGCTGGAGTGGTGATTTAGAACAGTACCAGAGCACTGGGTCTGTTAGCCGTCAGCCCTCCTGGCGCAACAACAACATCAACAACAGCATCTGTGTTTACTCTGCTCTCGCTGCAGCAAGGCCACACACTGATCCCTTCGCTTGCCAGGACATACACATGGAGAAGGGGGACCGATACGCCGTCGGAGGGAGGATTAGGGAAGTGCAACCAGCGGTACAGCCCCGCCGCTAGCCGTGGCTATCGCTAGGTCGCTAAACACGCGTCGGTCTCGTCGCCACCGTTTGTTTACCTCCTGGCTTCCTGTTGCTCTCCATTTGAGACACATTCACAGGCGCGCACACCTGCGCGCGACACATGCTGTTTGTGTACGCGAGCACACAACGAGGTGGTCCTGGGTGTGTTTGCAGGGATACTGTGTCGACGTGTGTTTGAGTGACTCATCCTGACCTGAGCAGGATTGCTTGCGCTGGATGGTGTTCTTCAACCCCAGCTCCAGAACGAGGGCGGTTTACCTAAAACACAGACACCGATATCCTCCCTACATTTATACACAAGCACCCCAACTATGGCTGACTACACTCAACTATGCTTGACTGCTACTGCTTTAAGCATACAGACACACACGGAGAGGACCAAATTTCCCCTCAAATCTTCAGCCAAACTGCGCAACATGACTCCACACGAGAGACTGCAAGAACTCTCTTCCTCTATCCATCTCTCCCTCCTCTACCCCTCTTTCTTCCCTCTTCCTCTCCCTCCATCTCCCTCTCTCTTCACCTCTCCCTCTCCTCCCACCCTCCCTTTGTCTTCCTCTCCCTCCCTCGCTTCCTCTCCCCCTCTCTCCTCCCCCCTCTCTTCCTCTGCCTCTACGGTATATTCCTCTCCCTCTCCCAATGTCTACCTCTCCCTCTTTCTTCCTCTCTCCCCTTATTCCTCCCTGTGCCTCTCTTGCTCTCCTCCTCTCTTCCCCCCCGTCCCCTCTCTTCTCTGAGGTTCCAGGTTTGGATGATTCCACCATGTAGACAAGGGTTACGCTCCTTGACGTTAACACTCACAATATGTTCTCTCACAAAACCTCCTGTTTTCTCTGAAGGCCGTGGAAGGGATATCCTGTTTCTAACACGGCAGGCCCCGGAGACCGGTTCAGTTCAGGTGCACGTTCTCAACGGCCACAGACAAGCCAGGATAGGTATGCGTGCGTGTGTGTGTGTGTTTCTGGGTGTGTATTGTTGTGAGTCCGCAAGTATATTTGTGGGTGCATGTGTATTTGTGTGTGTGCCTGTGTGTCTGTCTGTGAGCATATGTCTGTCTGTGTATGTGTGTGTGTGTGTGTGTGTGTGTGTGTGTGTGTGTGTGTGTGTGTGGGTGTGTGTGTGTGTGTGTGAGAGAGAGATGTTCGGTGACTACGTGTGCTAAACTATTGGGTAAGCTGAAAAAGTGAGGAGGGGGGGTCAGGTCATGGGAGGTTGCTAGCTGGTTGGTCTTTGTAAGGAGTTCTTGGGAAAGGAGAGGAGGATGAAGGAGAAGATGAGACAGATTGATGTTTGCCAAACCTCCTCCATTTTGGCTCGGTGTACGTGCGTGTGTGTGTGTGTGTGTGTGTGCGTGTGTGTGTGTGTGTGGAGGCGGCGGCGGGGAGTCATGTTTCAGACCCTCATTCAGACGGCAGGGTGCTTAGAGTGTGTGTCAGCTAGCAAGCGCCGCTGATAGCCACAACTGCTAGCGTCCTACACGAGCATGAACAGAGCCTGCCAGGACCCCTGCAGACCCCCTTTTGCTGTGCCTGTTCAAAATAAGCCTGATCTAAAACGGTTCACACACCCACACTTTCCTTCTCTCACGCTTCTCTTTCGGCACTCCTCAGACAGTATATCACACACACACACACGATAAGAGAGAGCACTTTTGACCCGTGTCCAGCGTGTGAAAGCTGTATGATTCCAGTCCTGGTGTAAAGGCCTGAGACAACCTGGAGACTATGCAGAGAGCGGCCTGGCTGGCTGAAACTCAAATTCCGATAGGGTTGCATCAGGGTAGTGGTCAGTCGTGTGTGTGTGTGTGTGTGTGTCCGCCTGACAGCAGTGAGTTTGAGCATGTCTGTCTGTCTGCGTAGGGGGTCGTAGGGGTCAACACTGGCTGTCTTGTGTGTGCTTGTGGGGGCAGTCCCCCTGTTAGAGAATGAGTGTGTGTGTGTGTGTGTGTGTCCAAGTGCTGTATAGGTGACCTCAGTAGTGGTGAACAGTATCCAGGCTCCCTGGTTCAGTGGCTCGCTGTGTCAGCAGGCCTGTCACCCTATCAACACTCCACAACCGATTCAAACTCTCGTGTCGTTTTCCTCAGAACCGCCCAGTTGCCGAACTGAATCACCCTTTTCCCACTCAGTTTAAAGAGCACAACCATGGTCGACCATGGTTGACCACAGCATTGGCAGAAACGAAAGACAGAGCGCCACGGGAGAATACAACAAACACTGACTGAAAGAGTTGAGAAGACAGAAAAATGGAGCTCAGAGAGAGAGAGAGAGAGAAAGAGAGAGAGAGAGAGAGAGAGAGAGAGAGAGAGAGAGAGAGAGAGAGAGAGAGAGAGAGAGAGAGAGAGAGAGAGAGAGAGAGAGAGAGAGAGAGAGAAGAAAGAGACAGAGGGAGGGAGGGAGGGAGGGAGGGAGGGAGGGAGGGAGGGAGGAGGGGAGGGAGGGAGGGAGGGAGGGAGGGAGGGAGGGAGGGAGGGAGGGAGGGAGGGAGGGAGGAGGGGGCTTGACAGACAGACAGCGGTGATGAATGAGAGAATTCTAGCAAACTGGGAGCCTTGGAGCCAGGACTACCAGAGTGAGACTTAAGGCACCAACATCTCTCTCTCCTCCCCTTCTCCACCTCTATTTTTCTCTCTCTTTCTCTCTCATTATCCCTCCCTCTTTCTCTCTCTTTGAAGCCTGTGGCTCTTGTCCAAGCTTAAAAAGACCTCTCCCCTTATTGTTCAGGAGATAAGGACCAGTGAACTACAACTCCCAACAATGACCTCAACCATCCTGCACCATGCACCATTCTGTACTGCCCGTCACTCTCCCCAGCCAAGACAGACACACAGCAAGGAACATTTCACTGGCTCCAATCTGGAATCAATACCTTTGGAATCCATTTTATTTCAGCATTTTCAATCCCTCTTTCAGCCTGACATCCTCATGCCCCTTGATCACACCCTCGTCATCCCTCTCTCGCTCTTTTTCTCTGTCTCTCGCTCTCCTTCTCGCTCTTTTTTCTCTGTCTCTCGCTCTCCTTCTCTCTCTTTTTCTCTCTGTCTCTCGCTCTCTCTCTCTTTTTGTCAACATTCAGTCACACAAAGCTCCTGATGTTAAACCTCGTCGCGTTACACATTCTCCCCAGTCGGACTGTGGAGAGGGGAAGAAGGTTAGAGGGAGGGGTGGACCGGGGGGGGGGGGGGGGGGGGGGGGGGGGGGACCGTGCTTCAAGAGACAGTGTGCCCTTTCTACCCAGAAGCCATTGTTTTCGACCGAGCCTCTCCTTGTTTGTTTGGTAACCCCGGGCAACCCCCGACATCGGCTGTCGCTCACTGTACAGCAGCCGTCGGGGACGGTGCGAAAGTGGTCAAACGCAGTCTGCTCACATTGCTGTGTTCCAACAAGCCCACCGCCGTTGCTATAGGAAAGGTGTTGGGTACAAGACAAGTTCCCATTCACTCTTCCCCGCCAATCTCTCTCGCCGTCCCCTCTCTCTCCCCCCTCTCTGTTTCTGAGATGTATAGCGCGCGCCGATCCAGTAAACGGTCCGAGCACACGACCTCTGAACCCTAGCGCTTTAAAAGCTCTCTCCGGTCTCTGTAGCCTTCACAGCGATAAAAACAGCGGACCCCTACGACACCGACACACACACACGCACGCACAAACCCACGCGCACACACATCAAACCTCAGAGGTCATGGCAAACATGAGCCTGGCAGCGTGTTTGGTGCCGTCTGTGTGAGCCAGAACAAACAGCAACAGCAGAACGTTCCTCTCCTGGGGCTAGCAGAGAGACAGGGCCGGCCTCAGAGCCTGGGAAGTCCCCGTGCTAGGAGATGGGATTTCACATAGTGTTGGCTTGGCGCTAATTATGTTCAAGGTGTCCATGTGTCTGTCTCTTTCTCTCTATCGCTCTCACGGCCCACGGCAGATCTCCGATCATTTGGGAGGAAGACGTGTTAGAGAGCAGGACTCGGGTTCAACCAGCTGAAGCACGTAGTCTTTTATAGCAGTGCTTAATGTTTGGAAGACTGGAAGAATCCATGTACGGAAATGCTGGATTCAAAATGGACACACTTATTGCAAACACAACCCTACACACCCACACACCTACACACATGGAACAGATGTGTGTGTGTGTGCGTGCATGTGTGTGTGGAAAATCCTTCCACGAGGACAGCCCACAGAACAGCTCCTGTTTCCTGTTGACCGAGTTCACTTTCTCCTGGGGAAGGGTTAGACTGACGCACCGCTCCCCCTCTCCGCTCGCCTGCCACTTCCTGTCTCCACGCTGCTGCTTCCGCTGAAGGCGTCCTTGCAGCGCAGATAACGTCCACGTGTGTGCGTTCCCGTGTGTGTGTGCGTGCGTGCAAACGCTGAAGTAAGCGAGAGCCGGGAGGGAAACTGTGATTCCATGATCTTATCTATCCAATGGGAAAGACGGAGAGAAAGAAAACCGACAGTCGTGGAAGAGTTCCGCCCACACTCACATTTTCCACAGGATTTCCCAAAGACAACGAAAACACGTCCAAGGAGGTCCCCCCGAGGCACCCATGTACACACGCACACACACACACACGCGCACTGACACACTCTTTCATTGTTTGATATGTGAATCTGCTGCGAACAGTGATGCAACCGGTCCCGTTCGGGATGGTAAATTAAAGGAATGCAAACATGTCATAAAACAACTCGGTGAACCCTAAGTGAATGTCAACACCTGAATTCATGGTTGCGAACGTGTGAACAGACTACAATGTGTGAGGGTTGATACAGTGTAACATACGTCTACAAATACTGTGGCCGACTTGTAGAGCGGTGCTTTTGGAAGGCTCTGGAGGAAGATCCATGTGCAGAAATACTTGTTCCACGATGGACACACACATTACGAGCACACCCATGCATACACCCACACACACACGGAACAGATGCTGGTGTAAATAAACAGGTGGTATGTGCTGCAACGTCCAAAGAAGGGCAAGAGTCCTGCTTCTTCCTATGAGCCCCAACAAAGTAAACAACACGCCTGGCCCGTGTGTGACACACACACACACACACAACTGGACACCCAAACACATCGTAGAGTTTTACAATCACACAATGAAGAGTCAAATCGAAATTTCCCTTGTCTCCATGTACACGAAACGCGGATAGATATTCAGTACACACACACACACACACAGCTGACGACCTGCAGCATTCCTTAGGCAAACACAATAGAGGCAAATGCAGCAGCTGAATAAATGCTGAGTGTAATATATCTTTGACAGCCCCAACAGGAGAGGTTTACAAAGATCTACATCTATTTAAAGACCCAGGGATAACACACACACACACACACATCATCTGTGGCTTATAAAGACTGCCGAGAGACTCCGTTCACGAGACGTGACCAATGCAGTTTGAGAGAGCATGTAACGTGCACATGGCATTTATCACACACCTCGCCACACACACTTTCTGTCTTTCACACACACACACACAAAATGGTCAAATTGTTCAATGCCTCTCTATAAGAGCACACTGCTCAATGCTGTACGACAACACACACACAGACAAGGATGCTATCAGACAACCTTGCTTCTACACACTTAACGTTTGGAGTGGGGCTGCGGACTGAATAGACTCCAGAAGGAGTTTTGAGGAATGCTCTGCTTCATTGTCGGCACTACAGAGAGTTTTGTGTTGGAAGTCTAAAGTAAACCCAATATAACGCCTGCCAGTTATTCTTTTACACTCATTAGGTTACAGGAACATGCTCGTTTATCTCTCTTTCTCTCTCTCTCTCTCTCTCTCTCTCTCTCTCTCTCTCTCTCTCTCTCTCTCTCTCTCTCTCTCTCTCTCTCTCTCTCTCTCTCTCTCTCTCTCTCTCTCTCTCTCTCTCTCTCTCTCTCTCTCTCTCTCTCTCTCTCTCTCTCTCTCTCTCTCTCTCTCTCTCTCTCTCTGTCTCCCCAAACATCAAGGCCTTGGAGAAAAAACAGAGCTACGTCTCCAAGTACCTTGGTTACTCACATAAAACAGGAGAGAAAGGAAAAAGAGACTTATTTCTCTTTCTCTCCCTCTCTCTCTTTTCAGTTACTGGCAGGTTTCAGCCAAGAACGTTCTGGAGTGAATCAAGCGCTGAAACACAGCAGACTCAAAAGGCCTTTGTTTAGCAAACATTTACCGGAAAGTCAGGCGGTTGACGGTGGGCGCAGCTTTCCGATATCCCCCCCGGTAGGATGTTTCTGGGCTATGGTGGGGGGGAGGGGGGGTGTGGGGGGTTGAACCCTGTGCGGCGGAGAGTGTGCGGAGAGATGACGAGGCAGTTTTTCGGTCTCTGTGCTAAGACTCTCCTTGCAGTGTCAGCTGCTGTCCCAGTTGCTCCCAGACGTCCCCCAGCCAACAGCTGGAGGGGCCGACGGCCTCGCTCGCACACACACACACACACACGCAACGCAGCACACCCTCTCCACTTGCATCGTTTCCCCTCCCCCCCACCCGTGACTTCTACACGCACACACATACACACACAGGCGGCATTGTCCGCCACACCCCCCCCGACACACACACACACAGCAGGCCTGAGAGATCTGTACCAAGTACTTCTGGTGGGGACAACAACTAACATCAACAAACCATCAACAGTATATGCTTTCCACAAATCTGAAACTCAGTCATGCACACACACATAAACAGGTTTTGTACTCACACATTCACTCTCACCAACACAGTCTCACACACACACTGAACACACATGTTGTACTCAGTTTTGACAGTTTTACACCGTCTCTCTCACAGGCACACACACACGGTACTGATGGCGGAGATATGTCTTGGTGAGGGAGGGAGGGTCAGCAATGTGACAGTCAGGAGACTGAGGAGAGAGAGAGAGAAACAAAAATACTGCACGCACACACCACACACACCCAGAGACCAAAACAGACTGTATGCACATTTACAAACACAACAACAACATAACAGTGAACCTAGTTGGTATCGTACACAGAAACAAAGAGGGACAAAGAGGTTTTACGAACACCAAACCATCTGTTCTTCGCTTTGTGTGTGGATGGATGAGGTGTCTATCAGCCAGATAGGCTCCATGTGTGTGCTCTCTGCATGTGTGTGTGTGTGTGTGTGTGTGTGTGTGTGTGTGTGTGTGTGTGTGTGTGTGTGTGTGTGTGTGTGTGTGTGTGTGTGTGTGTGTGCGTGTCTGTGTGTGTGTGAGTTGCTCATCAAAGTGGAGAGAAGGGATCATTAAACACTAGAGAGAGCTGGAAACACATGGCCTCAGCCCTGATCGCTGGGTGTGTGTGTGTGTGTGTGTGTGTGTGTGTGTGTGTGTGTGTGTGTGTGTGTGTGTGTGTGTGTGTGTGTGTGTGTGTGTGTGTGTGTGTGTGTGTGTGTGTGTGTGGGTGGGTGGGTGCGTGTGTGTGTGTGTGGGTGGGTGCGTGTGGGTGCGTGCGTGCGTGTGTGGTGTGGGTGGGTGCGTGTGTGTGTGTGTGTGTTGTGTTGGGTGCGTGTGTGTGGGTGTGTGTGTGTGTGTGGGTGGGTGGTGCGTGTGTGTGTGTGTGTGGGTGGGTGCGTGTGCTTGTTATCGCACACGTGAGCGCACGTGCACGTCCGTGGCGCCTCCGAATGTGCACGTGCGAGGCTTTTTACGGGGTTCTTTTAAAAACCCTCCAAAGGAAACGAGCGATGAACGACAGAGCTCTCGGGCTCTCCTTCACGACCCTGGTGGGGCGCACAAAGTCATTCACAGAGAAGAAAAAAGAAAAACATTGATTGGAAGATCAAAGGGAAGCTGTGGGCCGTGCCTACACACACACACAGCGTGGCGCCTCTGACACGGGAGACCGACGGAGGGAGAGACGGCCGGCTGACACCGACTGCATCTACCATTTCAGAGACGACGAAAGAAAATACAAACAGCTGTTGTTCAGTCACTTCAAAGGGTTTCTTCATCGACCGAGTGGATCCAGGAAGGGTGTAATAACTAGCCGGCTACTATCTGATCAGTGTGTGTGTGTGTGTGTGTGTGTGTGTGTGTGTAACAAGGAGACAAGAACCTGGCAGGGCGGCCAGGTGGGGGGATGGGGGGTAGCACGGGTGGTACGTTGTGATCAGTGTCAGGACTTGGAAGAAAGTGGAGTAGTGTTTTGGGGTTCTACATTTGATTTGATCTTACCCCAAGGTGCCAGAAAACATCCTATAAAAACAATGTTGTGACAAGTTTATGAAACATACCGAACATGTAAGGACACAGTAGCAACCTGCTCTCTCTTTGGCAACTCTGTGTGGAATATTCACCCTAAGCTTTTCCACTGCATGGTAAAGGTTCCATGAAAAGTACCAAGAAGGTTATTAGGTACCATATTGCATAATGGAAAACCAACAAAGGCGAGTTGAGTCAAGTCGGTGTCATGCAGTGGAAAAGCACCATCTTAGCATGAAGATTGAATCAGGCAACAAGGTTCAGGCTATTGTATGACCGCTGACAACAGCTGTTCCTGATACCAACCGTTTCCAGAATGGCTATTAGCCATGTAGACATCCCCAACAAACACAATGTTTGGAGGAAACAATGAATGGAGGAAACGCTTCCAGTGGACCATGGGGTGATGCTGAACTGACCATGGTTTGTTTGACACACATTGGAGCCAGATGCAGAGCAGAGATAAAGAGTAACCCTATAGCTTCACTGGATTAGCTGGATGATTCAGAAAGGAGAGTGGATGAAGGAGTAATGGAGAAAGATGACTTGGTTCACATGGTTGTCCTGTGTCGGTGATGCGAGATGAGTGACACCCAGATTCACTTTCAGACGGTCCAGATGTGTGTTGACTCAGATACACACACACACACACACAGTTACGCAGAGACACACACAAGCACACACACACACAGCCAGACATCCGTCTTCAATTTGGACCCAATCCTGTCTCCATTTTCCGCCTCGCCAAGGAGCCGCCGTGAACATGACCCCAGTTGACCTCTCACCCACTAACCCCCCACGCCCCTAACCCCCCGACACACTCTCCACCAGACCCCGCCACGGTGACAACCCACCTGTCTCCCCCCTTCATCTCTCTCCCCCTCCCCCCCGGTACTCTCAACCCTCACCTGTCTCACCCCTCTTGACCCCCCCCCTAAACACCTGTCTCTTAACTCACCACCCACACGCTCCCTCCTAAACAATCAGAAACAGTCTGCCCCCCCATCTCTCCTGTTGGGATGGGCGACAACCTTAGATGACCTTGAAGAGCTGTGACTGGGCTCCACAGCTCAGGAGACGGGGCGAGGCGAGAGAGGGGAGACGGAGAGAGGGCCGGACAGATCTAGTCACCTGGCATTCATTTACACACACCGGAAAACACACAGATGTACACTCGCTGGATGCATTCCATACACCCACACAAAGACAGACACACAAGCACATACATGCGCTACGCACACACACGCGCGCATACACACGGACGTCGCCCCCCCTTGAAGTTAATAAGCAGTCTGCGATTGTGCTTTCCAGATGGGCTTCCTCTGATGTGATGTCATCCTGTCACAAGATGAAGTACTCAGGGGGAGGGTGAATTGAACCTGGCAACCTTTCTGTTGCCTGGGAGATGCCCGACACTAATAACAATAAGGATCCAGGAGAGAGTGACAAACGTGCTCCAGAGTCAACTCCTGCATAACCAAAACAAGAACATGTTAGGACGAACGTCCCAAACCAGATGTACTGAACAACATTTCTGTTTGTTTGAAACGCTCGTTCTCCAAATGAGACACATTGAGGTCAAACCACCGCTCTCTGTCCTCCTCTCCTATCCACTCCTCCCTCTCCCTTTCTTTCCACTCTTCCTGTCGGTCCGCGTTATTTCCCTTCCTTCTCCGTCCCTCTCTCAATCTCGCCGTGCCTCCTCGATTTTTTATCTTCATCTCGCTCTATCTCTCTCTCTCTCTTTCTCGCTCCCTTTCGCCCCGGTGGAAATGTGGGTCCAGGTCCTTGCTGACCCTGCTGTGGTGGTGGTGATAAAGTTTTTACGAGGAGAGCCTTCTGGAACATTTAACATGCAGACAGGCCGGTTCTCTCTGCTCTCTACAGTCCCTTACCCTTTACGAGACAGACGAAGAGAGGGAGATGAGAGAGAGAGAGAGAGAGAGAGAGAGAGAGAGAGAGAGAGAGAGAGAGAGAGAGAGCTGAAGATAAAAACAGAGGAGGCTTGGAGAAATTGAGAGAGAAAGAGAGACAAGGAGAGGCGGCGAGAGGGGAAACAAAGATTGTGAGAAAGAGAACAATGGGGGATGTGGTGAGTCAGAGCCCCCCAAAGGGAGTAGGAGACAGAGGAAGGAGGTCTCCCTGACCTCCCTGATAATGACCCCACGAGACAACACACCTGCATGCTTCTCAAGTCCGACGGGAACGATACCAGCCCACCTGATTGTTTAGAATGACTTTCCTCTTCCAATAGCTGCTGTAGCTAACTCCTGGCTCCACCACACCAGAAAGGCCCATGGATCTGGTTATTTGGGGGCTGAGTTCATTACAGACCATAGCCATCATAAGGAATGAAAGCCACTTACATGGAACAAAGTTTGAGACTGGCTGGAACCCAGCCAGTCTCAAACTGGCTGGGTTCGAGCGGTGTACCCTCAACACCTCATCCACTCTGGATGAAGTGGCTGACAACTCACACACAATCGTAAATTATTTCATTTGAACTACTTATTGACGAATAGACAGGTTTTCCTACCCCGTTTTCTCCCATTTATGAATCATAAACTCCATAAATTTGTGTAAACAGGAGCTAGAACATGTCCACTTTAATGTGACTTTAATGTGGTTTTCATCCAACGGTAATGTGACATTTCTATACACCACAACTGGCTGTTGGAAGCTTTGGTTTACCGGAATCTCAAATGAGAAGGAGTGAGGAGACAGCTAGAATTGAAGGATATCTAATCATGGGATGATATCATGAAGGAGGATATCAAAGGGGGAGAGGTGTTGTGAGGGCAGTGTGTGTGTGTGGGAGGAAGGAGTTGCAGTAATTCCTATTCTCCCTCTTGGCTAGCAAGGCATAAATTGTAATCCATGATGGCTGTAGAGTTTGTGTGGGTCTGAGGTGTGTGTATTGTGTATATGTGTGAGCATGCATGTCCATTTGTGTGTGTGTGTGACTTTGCGTGTGTGTGTGCATGTGTGTGTGTGTGGAGTGGGGGTCCTGGCGTTGCTCGAACATTCTTCTGAGCTGACTGCCTCTGACACATGGTAACAATTAGAGACACTGTTGTAGAGAGAGGGGGGGGGGGAGAGAGGGAGGGAGGGAGGGAGGGAGGGAGGAGGGAGGGAGGGAGGGAGGGAGGGAGGGAGGGAGGGAGGGGAGGGAGGGAGGGGAGGAGGGAGGAGGGAGGGAGGGAGGGAGGGAGGGAGGGAGGGAGGGAGGGAGGGAGGGAGGGAGGGAGGGAGGGAGGGGAGGGAGGGAGGGAGGGGAGGGAGGGAGGGAGGGAGACCTCTAGTAAAGTGTGCTCCAGCAGTGTGACTGCGATCCAGGGAGCTGTTGCTTGTTATTCCTGAGAGGAGAGAAGCAGATGAACGCTCCTGAACACTGACCCCACAGTCTCTGACCAGGGTGGCTGAACACGGGCCCACAGTGTCTGACCAGGGTGGCTGAACTCGGTATATTACAGTAACAGTAATAGCTATCGCAAGCATAATAATAAACGCTAGTTTTAGCAAATTGGTTCTGTCTAGTTTCCCCCTCAATCTGTGCCACATCTCTCCCTCTACTTTGCTCCCTCTCTCCCTGTGTCACTCTTTCTGTCTCTCTCTTTCTGTCTCTCTCTTTCTCTCTCTCCCTGTGTCACTCTTTCTGTCTCTCCTGTGTCACTCTTTCTGTCTCTCTCTTCTCTCTCTCCCTGTGTCACTCTTTCTGTCTTTCCTGTGTCACTCTTTCTGTCTCTCTCTTTCTCTCTCTCCCTGTGTCACTCTTTCTGTCTCTCTCTTTCTCTCTCTCCCTGTGTCACTCTTTCTGTCTTTCCTGTGTCACTCTTTCTGTCTCTCTCTTTCTCTCTCTCCCTGTGTCACTCTTTCTGTCTCTCTCTTTCTCTCTCTCCCTGTGTCACTCTTTCTGTCTCTCTCTTTCTCTCTCTCCCTGTGTCACTCTTTCTGTCTCTCTCTTTCTCTCTCTCCCTGAGTCACTCTTTCTGTCTCTCTCTTTCTCTGTCCCCATTGCAGAGTCATCCCAGGGATCCATTACAGGACCACAACATTTAGCCTCAGGTGGTGATCCAGGAAAATATATGCACACAACAGACACACACATGACCGCTAGAGCGTGACTTGTCGGAGATACCTCAACTTTCCCCTGTTAAATTCGCAACAACGACATGAACCCACAATGTGGCCAAACGTCCCGCCGTAAAAGAAATTCCAGCCCAGCCAATCAAACGTCCCGCACTGCGCTGCACTGTTTCCCTCATCATCACCGGGCAAGAGAGAGAGAGAGAGAGAGAGAGAGAGAGAGAGAGAGAGAGAGAAAGAGAGAGAGAGAGAGAGAGAGAGAGAGAGAGAGAGAAGAGAGAGAGAGAGAGGGGGGGGGGGGGGGGGAGGGAGGGAGGGGAGGGAGAGGGAGGGGATGGAGAGGGAGGGAGGGAGAGAAAGAGAGAGAGACACAGACAGAGAGAGGGAGATGAATGAGTGAGGAAGGAGAGAAGGAGGGAGAAAGCTAGACATACCCATATCGGCACATTTTCTGAAAGACGTCCTTGAGTGTTTTGAAAGATGTCCTCAAAATCAAATCTATTACTGTTATTATTATTATTATTATACGTCATCATAATGTCTGTCATACTCCTGACACGCCTCTCCTTCAGGTTAGTTTTCCACGCGGGCCAAGAACCATATTATTCCACCAGTGTAAACACAGTGACGGGCCTATACCTCAAGGGAGGGGCAAATGGGGAGAGAGAAACTCATTTTAGAGAGTAAGTGGCAGTGATTCTGGGACTGAGTCCACCTGTACCTGCTAGTGGGGAGCTGTGTATCGCGTGATACTTACGGTAAGGACACACACATATACACACACCCACGTGTCTGAGACCTACGAGTTTTCTTGTGTCGTTCTTGCCGTGTCATATCCTCGCCATCCCCCCGGCCCGTTACCATGCCTCCCTCTCTCCTGGCTCTCTGTTCTCCCCTGGCCGTATATCTCGCTCTCTTTCCCTCTCTCTCTTTCTCTCTCTCTCTCTTCACAACTTATTCTCTCATGTCTCTTCTCTCTGCCCAGTCTTTCGTTCCCCTCTCTCCTTGCCCCCCCCCCCAGCCACCCACCACACACACTCCCTTTCTCTCTCTCTCTCTTCCACTGCGGCTATTTTGGGCACCTGTTTGTGGAGGGAGCCCAGAGCCCAGCTGTCTGCCATCAATCAGGCCTCCTCGTACCCCAGACCCCCTCACTGTGCCTGGGCTAGGCTGGCCCCTCACTGCCCCCTCACTGCCCCCCCCCCACACCCCCAGGACCTCCAGGTCTGTCTGTAGCCACAACACCAAAACACAGAGCTACACTGCCAGATACCTAAAAAGAAAAGTGTGTGAGTTGGTGTGTGTGTGGGAGGGGGGGGGGGGGGGGTCAAAGGATACATTGGGACGTAACATGAGGAGCTTGCAGAAACGTTCCTGTGTTGAAGGAAGTGCCCATGTGACACCCACTTCCAACTCCCCCGCTCACTCACTCATGCTCTCTGGAATCTTCCTTTCCTGTCCGCTGACGAGTGTCACCCCGCTTGTTAGTGTCTCTCCGCGTGTATGTGTGTGTGTGTGTGTGTGTGTGTGTGTTACCCAACACACCTCTCCCCTCGTCAGGGAAGAGCAATGGTTGGCAGGTGCCCTTCTAGAAGAATCTGTCGTATCCTCCCCTGTCAATCATAGAGACTGGCTCCGCCTCCCACCAGCGTGTCGGCTGACCCACTTTCCCCGCACAATGCATCCTGGGTAGGACCCCCACCCTCCCCACTGACTGACGCCAGAAGACCAAAGTCAGTACTGATACTTAGTCTGTGATCCCTGCTGTTGGACTAGAAGTAGTTCAATCTGATCTGAGGTCAGTGCTTAGACTGAAGTGTGTATTTGTGTGACTGTGTGTGTGTGTCATGGGTGGGAAGTGTCAACCATTACATGTCATACCTGTCGCTATGCCAGATGAGACAGCATGTGACAGTGGGACTGTGTGTGTGTGTGTGTGTGTGTGTGTGCGAGTGTGTGCGTGTGTTTGCGTGTGTGTGAGCAGGCCGTTCTGAGCCAAGACTTCCCTCTGCACAGAGAAACTTTAAGAGAGCATGTGATTGAGTCTCTCATTAGCACACCCACACCATTGCCTCAGGCCGTCGGTCTTCATGTGCATCCATCTTCAGGTTCAACAACTGCAGTGTGAACCACCTCGTGCCACCTTTGCAACCTCCCCCCCCCACACAGACCCCCACCCCCCGTGCATGGGTTGACATGATCTGACAACGGCTTGCCCAACAACAACATTGCCCAAGGGTAAACAGGTGCCCCGAAATGCTGTGCCATGTTATTTATCATCCAGTACTAAGGAGTTTCAATATTCTGACAGTTTATATTGATATCACATGAAAAGATAGGATTTCTTCATGAAAAGGCACAGCAACAGAATAGGTGTCCAGACACAGCAGCCTCTTCACTGTAGATATTCGTCTTTTCTGTCTTCGCAGAACTAGTGTCTGTCTACCTGCATCATCATCATCCGACCCAATGAAAACAGGATGCTGGACAGGTTATCTAAAGCTTTTCAAACACTATGGCCCAGTTTCCAGACAGGGATTATGCCTAGTCCTAAAGTAAGGGAAGAATTACCCTGCGGGGGGTCAGATGGCTGAGCGGTTAGGGAGTCGGGGCTATTAATCAGAAGGTTGTTGGGTCGATTCCCGGCCGTGCCAAAATGACATTGTGTCCTTGGGCAAGGCACTTCACCCTACTTGCCTCGGGAGAATGTCCCTGTATTTACTTACTCGCTGTCTGCTAAATGTAAATGTAAGAATTACATGAAGATCTCCATTGAAAACGTGTTAAGTCTAGGACTAGGCTTAATCCATGTATGGGACACTGGACTGAGACCCTATGCAGAGATAGTCAGCTCGTTTCTTATCAATCCGAGGGTACAATCTGGCTATCAATTGATTCAGGCATCTTCAAAATCACATGGGCCAAAGGCTAAACTGTGTTTGGGAGACTTAAGACTGGACGTCAGCCAGAAACCTAGTTAAACATTCTCGACAAGCATTCACTGTTCCTCACAAAATTAGACAACACGGTGTGTCATTGAACTGCAAAGGCAAATGTGCACGACGAGAACAAACTCGACGCTTGCATTCCTTGAAACGTCTCCAAAGTACTCGTGCTTGTATTCGAATACATTAGTAGCGGATCGAAGCCAAGTTGGTTAAACCTGATATTCTAATGAGTCCTTATTGGCAGGATCGATTCTATGAGCCCCGCAGTAATAACAAGACATGCTTCCTGCAGCACCCATGTCATCATCATCTACAGCTTTCCAGGAGTCACCTGAAAGATAGCTACGTGCGTATCGGTCTCGATAATGGTACGCATTATAGTAAACATTACAGAAATGGCAAACAATCTGAACAGTACTAACTTTATCCATTCACTTTTGAATTGCAGTCATGTCATAATATATTCAAAGTCCGTTTAATAATTTTCCTCAATATCACAGCACGGATCTACAGGAAAGTTATGTTTCATTCATTTCAGAAAGAAATTAATCTCAGTCTCGCACTTGACTCACAAACGCCCCCTAACCACTAGTTGAGTCCATAGCGGTAACTCCAGACAAATACTAACTTTCTCTCGCTTACATGTTAAGAGAAACCCACCGCGTAATTATTGCGTGTCTGCCCAAATCCCATCTCGCAACTTACCTATCGACACAGTTTTATGTGTTCTCTCTCCAGAATTCCAGCGCAACGGACACGTTTTCCAGTTTCATCTGCCTGAAGTTGGGTCTGGCGTGGTACTTTCTGTACATTTTCTTCTGGCTCAAAAACTTCCAGCAGACCGATAAGTTTCAGCCCGTCGCTCAGGTCTTTCTGCAGATCATTGATTCTCTTGTTGATGCACTTGAGGTGCTCGTTGCACCACCTGGTAAAGGTGTTCTGTTGGATCTTCTTCCATGGTGCGTCCTCGGCGAGGTCCTTCTCCGTGGCCGGCATCTCCTCTTCCTCTTCACCGTTGTCGGTGCCCTGGTAGTACTGCGGCGGCAGCTGCTGCTCGTAGTACGTATGATTGCTCATCATGTTGTCGGTTTCCCGTGCCCCTTTTTTTATACCGCAATCAGTGGGGCCAGTGTGTGAAAGTTACGGCACGCAGGGGAGCGCGGAAAGAATGAAAAAAAAAATCTCGCGGGCAGTGCCAAGCGTGCGTAGAGCGTGAAAAAAAGTTAATCGTTGAAAGAAAGTTGGAAAAAAAAGAGTGGGCGAGCCGTTATACTTGCGATGGGGGTGAAGTAATCAGGCTCTCCTGTCAATAGGCCGATGAATGAAAGAATCCGTTTGTCTGCTCCAAAGCGGAAAGTCCTCGTCTTTATAATTGACACTATAGTATGGCCTTGGTATGTGCCTCGCCACAGACAGTTTGGCAAGAGTAATGACGAAGACACAATTCTTCAGAAGAGTTCAATTTGTCCTTAGTAGGACGGGGACGGTAAATTGCGCCTACGCGATCGGTGGGCGCGCAGCTTGGTGCGGGGCTGTTAGACTTGAGTGGCTAAATGAAGCACTCGGCAAGAGAAGGGTTTAAAAAGATCGGCGCCCCTCGCGCTCGCGTCAGTCCCCTGGATTCTCAGGAATGCCCCTGTCATGACCATATCCAACTGCGGGATGGGTATTCTCTAATCCGACGGAGATAGCGAGACGGGACACTATTGGGTAACACAAGAGAAGGGGGCCGGCGATTGGCCTGGCCCTGGGGCGCCGTAACAGTTGTGATACTTGTCTTTATTTTTAGACACTCCAAATTGGGCGAGGGGGGATGGAGCTATCGACTGTTGGTTAAGTGAACGGTAACCGGGGCCTGCGCGCCGTTAACAATTGGCCTATGAAACGATACAAATGACAGCATGGCAGTGGAACCAATCAACATATCCGTTATCCATCTATGCATGCTGTTGTCTATAGATATTTGTTAACACAATAAATAAACTGTCATGACATGGTCTTTTATTAATAGAATATATCCTCCCCTGGTTGCGAAATTAGAAATGGTGAGATCATAGATTGTGTTATACTGTTGAGAGAGAGTGTGTGTGCGTGTGTGTGTGTGTGTGTGTGTGTGGAGGGGGTGGTATTAATGAATTATCTACATAAGATCAATAAAAGTGGCCATTTAGAAACGCAGCACCCCAATGGAATAAATAATATATTTGCTGATTGTGTTTCAGTTGAGAGACAGACACAACATAGTGTGGTCATCATAGAACCTAACCCCACCAAACTACAAAGGGAGAATTGTGTTGAAATGTGTCAGGTGTTTTGAAATTGCAGTTAAACTTGTCACCGCTATGTGAAGACTACATTTCTGGAGTGTTTTCTGGGAAGTGGCATGGGTAGCTAGCTATGTGGTCAGGTTTAAAGCTTGACCTATGATGTCAGTTTTTCTATCATCGCGTCAGAAGGAAACTGCTTTTCCTCGTTAAAACGGCTTCTCTCGCTCCAGCTTTAGAGTGAAGTTGGATATTGGGGAGAGGATAGCAGTGTGCTGAGTGTGTGTGTGTGTGTGTGTAATGGCTCGTGTTGACTTGCTTACCCTCAATAAGGAGTGTGTGCTCAGTCCCCAGAGAAGGCACAAGGGGAAGGGAACACCTCTCTAATCCAGAAACACACAAACACACACACATGCATCAGGCCCGAAATATCCCCCAACGCATCCCTTCAGCGAGCTAACACTCCTGTCATCAAGTGGAGAACCACAACAAGTCATCGAACATGACAGTCTGAAACCCACAGAAGCGTGACGAATTCCTGCAATCTGCCTCAGCACACCATTGATGGACAACTTAATTGCATACTGTACCGCAGCAATGGCATCAGGCTGTAGTTACGGGGGGGGGGGGGGGGGGGGCGTTTGTTTTGGACTATCAATTATGTTTCATTCGTGTATATTACATTGTGTGAAGAGACGGTTTACGACTTTGAATTGGGTGTATCCTGTGGTGCCAAGATGATTGCTTTGTGGAGCGTTGGGCGGCGTGTGCAGGATGTGCAGGGTGCTAAATCTATAATCCCCATAGTGTTGTTCTTGTGTCAGATTATATATTATTGTCAATGGAAAGGGAATTATAGATATTATGAATGGAAGTGTTGTGGTTGTGTGTGCTGTGTGTGTGTGTGTGTGTGTGTGTGTGTGGTACAGGTGTGTGTGTGTGTTTATTGTGTGCGGTCCCTTCCTGTAATGGATCTGTGTGGAGAGGCCTTGACACTGAGTATTGGATCTATATATAAAGCCCTGGAGGAGGGGGAGAGAGATGTGGAGAGAGAGAGATATACACTCAGCTCCTTCCCCTCAGCGCCGGCATTTCAGTATCTCTGGCCCCCCACCAAAGGTCAACAGGTCACCTCCACTCAGTGAAGATCTGCCTGCCCTGTCCTCAGGTCTAGCTGGTATGGTCTCGCTGTTTCATTGCCTAACCATAAAATCCTGTCTTCAGCACACACATACACACATGCACAGACACACAGAGATTGGAAAAAGCAAAATACTTTATTTTTCGGTTTCTTTCCAAAAATGTACAGATTCGTCAAACTAAAATTCACACAGTCCTAATGGAATTATCCAGACCTACAGCCCGTACAGACAAGCGTCGACATGGCCTTCAGGAGGAACCCTCCTCCACAGACAGCCTAGTCACACTGAAACACGAGAGACAGCCAGAGACACATAGAACAGCAGCGGTTTACACATCGTCATGTACAAAACATCAGCACCACGGCACATGTACAATGGCAGCCATGTCCTGGGACGCTTCCAAACAGTTCCAGCGATGTCACTCTTTGTCTGTGATACTGGACTATAAGGATGGTTTGAAGCACAGCATAGGAATAGAGTACAGCGTACAAGCACAACAGAGAAGTCATTCGAGAGTATGACTCAGTGAGGAGTGAATACGATAAAGTAGAATAGGATAGAATATACAGTGAAATAAACATTTTCAACAAGTGAGTGCAAAAGTTAAGTAAAAAAAAAGGAAATACAGGTTGACATTCTTAATTAAGGTCATGGAAGAGATGGTTTGGTCATGCACTCATGTCACTGCACTGGCTGAAACAACTGCTACCACAGAAACCTAATATACTAATTATATCTATCCACATGCAACATTCTCAACAAAATCTAACATGCAAGCACTAATATCTATGTTTGTGGTCATAATCTAAAGGGCATATGGACTGACTCAGTGTAGCCTATACACTGCACTGGAAAGAGAAGCATTAGATGAAGTGTTCATGATTTCAAAAATAACTTTTGGAAAGTAAATAAATGATTCAGCTTTGTTCAAATCTATCCTATTTACAATACAGTACAAATACCACAGTGGGTACAAAAAATAAGCAAATCCAGTTATTTGTACATAAACTGAAGCATGCGCTGAGCCACTAATGAGGCTTTATTTTTTACTGCATCACAAAAACAAAAAAATTTAAGACAAATAGAGTGTTTCTCAGATAGCTTTGAGTATAATTGGCTATTATAAGTTTTACAGTGTAACATGTAAAACTAGAAGTAGCCTATATTGAGCCAATCAGTCAGTGCACTGTTGAAAATGTGCTCCAAAAAATCGGATTGTTTTAATTTACACTTAAAACAACTCCAGAGGTCTAAAGCGTTTAACTGTTAAGGTCTGCCATAGGCCTACACACTGTACAACTTCAGACATCCACAGAATAGAGACAATAGCCTAAGGGATGTCTGACAAACAGGCGGTCCTGTGTTTAAACAATCGCCTCTATAAAGCGACTCATTGATTAAGAGGCTTAACTATAAATATTGGATTGCTCGTCACGTCTGTTACCCATCTCTACGACAATAAGAGAAACTGGGTTGCTAAATTGCTCAATCATGCAAAGCACTAACAATGATCTGGAGACTGCAGAGGCCATTGTGAATGCAGCAAATACTGTAAATAGAGTTGTCGACTTAAACGGACGAGAAAAGCCATGCACATGGGAAATTGTCTATAAACAAAACGGGCCGCCATAGACGCTTGCGCACAGCAGCCGGTAACTCGGCATACAAATGGACACCATCCTCATTAACTCTGCGCCAGAGAGAGACCAGAAAAACACTTCCGTTGCATTTCCGATGTCGGTGTATGCAAAGTGTGCTGATGTCATAGCGGTGAGCTTGCACCTTCCCCCCCTACACACGCACACACACACACACCCACAAGTCTGAAACGAAACACATTTTCTAACTTATTACAAAGCATTTTCAAACACTTACAATTGTTAGGTACACAAAAGAGTTTAAATTCTTGTGTAAGGCTCGGATGCTGTCGTGGACCCATGCCTACAATCAATACTTTTCAAATCAATTGCAACTCTGCGAGTGCTGTCCAGACAATATCATCAAAATAGTGTCAATAGTGTCTTCGTGCTGAAGTTGCTCCTCAAACACCCCTTGGAATGAACTCTTGGAAAGTGTCTGCATGTTGTATTGATAAAGGTTACATGTGTTATCAGAGATTGAGGCAGGCGAGTTACAATCTCAATAAATAAATGATCTTGCTATGTTTGTAATGCCTCATGCCAAACCAATCAATGATGAGCATCACCGTTGGACAAACAACACCTGAAGAAGTAATAGATGCTTCTCAGAATGAAGTCCTTTCATTACATTTGGTTCACTGTCATGATTGTGTTTGATTAAGTACATCAATATCATCTCTCATATTACCTCTAAAAGTAAAATATCCTTTGAAAAATAAGATGCAACGTCCATGTACAAAAATATCTTTCAGTTTCAAGCAGTTAACCTGTCCAGTTCGCTAGGACCAAACTCTTAACCAGACACAGTGAAATCAGTCAGCAATCTTTTTTTGTAACTTATATATGTGATATTACAGTCACTTTCTAAACACCACCTCTACAAGAATTGGACAATTGATTACATTTTCTTCTTGTAATCTGCTCTTTTAATTGAATTAAGGAGAGCATGCCTCGACGTAGATGGAGTCGAGTAGCAGAGGCATACGGTAGCAGAGATGAAAAGGGGGATTCTGGGAACAAGGTAACGTGACGAGGATGCTGTTAGTGTCCCACTGATTCTGAAAGGCCAAAACAAACTGGTACCTTCCTGCATATTGATATACTTCACTGTTTTACTACACTTTCTAAATACAGTCAAAGTGTGTGTATGTGTGTGTGTGCGTGTGTGTGTGCGTGTGCAAAACGGTCCTCTGTCCTGAGAGGGAAAACAATAAGGCTTTTCTCGAGTCAACCTCCACTCAGGCTGTCAGTAAACCAGTGAATAAAACCATCCCGACATTCAAGAGACAAGTATGCCCTGCTCCACGGGGAGCCTCTCTGGTGAAAGACAGCAACCTTTTACAAGCCTGGAACTCCCCCTCACGCTCTCTTTCCTCCGAACTTGTAAAGGAGGAGGAGGAGGAAGAGGCCGGAGGAGGCCGGAGGAGGAGGAGAGAAAAGACTGGCCTAAAAACATGATAAACGATCTGCTGTTCAGACAGGGGGCTGGAGAAAACCTTGGTGAGCAGGAACCGCATCTCTCTAATGTCCTTGTGTTAGGACCAACGTCCTTCATTGGAGCAGTGTGTGTTTGTGTGTGTGTGTTTTGCGCGTTTGAACATTGCTCCTGATCGTTCTTCTTACTTGTGGAAACGGATGAAAATCAGTATGTGGACGCTGGGCCCTTCTTCCGACAAGCGGGGATGTGGAAATGAAGATCCCTGGAAGAAGAAAAACAAACAGGCAAAGGAGCTTCCTGTGCTGCTCCTTCCTTCGTAGGGCTCAAGTGAGCATTCTGTCAGGCTGGGGACTATCAGAACGACAAGGGCTGCCACGGCAACCACTGCAACCAAGTTCCAGCCCTCCTCGTCACCCTGGAGAAGAGAAATCAGTGGGTAGGGTTCAAAGGTCAACAAGGTTAGAGGTCAAAGGGAGGGGAATGTGAGGATGGTAAGTCCTTCCAAAACAAGTATAACTGCAGTGAGAACAAACACCAGCTCAACAAGTTTGCTCATGGGAGCAATCACCTCGTATTGTTGCTTAAGAACATTCTCAACACAGACAGAATGGACAAAGACATCTTCTGTGTTTCAAAGTGTGTTTGTGTGTCGTCGTCCCCACACACACACACACTCGCACGCACACTTCTCAGAGAACACTACAGCGTATTCTATCCGCATTTACGTGGACGTCATTTCCCTGCTCGCCCGGTCAACGGATCCCCTTTGTGTATGTAGTGGGCTGACAGCTTCTTATCCCTCAGTCACACACACACACACACAAACACAAATACACACACGCCCACACAAGCCCCCCTTGCCGGGTGAAGCTTCACACTTCTATTAGCGTTTCAGTGTGAGACAAACACCTAAAGGGGCTGACAACGCTAGCCTCTGTCATCGTTTGTTGTTAGGCCGGCCTCCTGTCAGGTCAACCTAAATCTGTCTCCGTTCAGAGGAGAGAGAGGGCTAAAGAGACGACAGCCACACGGCGCTCTGACTGTACACCCATACAGGCAAAGTGGAAGTTAAGGGTCAGACGGGATGTCTAAGCCCCAGTTTTGGGGCCCATTGGCTGGGTCGGCTGGCCGGCCGAGTCCCTGTCTGCCGTCCGGCCTCCGGAGCTTAGCTGTCGACGAGCTGTTTAGTCGTCTAGGCTCAAGCGTTGATCTCCGCTAGTCCCACCGGAGCCGCGGTTTGCGGTGATTCACAGTGGGGGCGAGAGGGACAGACGTACGAAGCAAAAGCTGCCCACGCGGGAACATTGGAGCAACGGAAAAAGTGAGGAGATCTTCTTTCATCTCCTCTCGTTTTGTCACAGGGGACATGAGACTGGGGTCTGATCGCTCCACGTTCTCGGTCCTGCTGTAAATCCTTGACAGGCCATTATTCTCCGCCTAGTCACAGTAAACGCATCGGGGTGACGCGCTGGGAAACTGCTGACTTCGACTGCTTGCACTCGTATGACTGGATGCATGAGTTGGCATATTGTGAAGATCTGGAGCCTGACTGTACACAGGCCGTACAAGACCACTGCAGACGTTTTGGGGCAGATTTCTCTGTACATTTTCAATGTTTGGTAATCTCAACCTCGGGAGAATCTTCATCCCAGAATGCATCCTAACATACATCTGTCAATATCTGTGGGCTTTAAACGCCAACACCTTCTTACCAACCGACAACCTTGCCGACCCTGCGCTCTATCCCCGCGTCTTTGAACAAAGACAGCCATCCCGTGCTCTCAGGTGACGTGCGCACACGGGTTAGAGGGCCTTCTGAGACAGAGCACTGGAGGACAAGACAAACCGGGTGATCTGTTTTCTTTCGGAGAGCGAGAGGGAGACAGGGGGAGGGGAGGGGAGGGGGGGGGGAGAAAGAAGGGCATGCCCGTACCTGCTCCCCTCTAGGACGCCAGCTCCTCCCACCAGCACCAAATCAAGGCCACTATTACAATCATTCCTATGAAGGGGATGGAGAGAACAGGGGGCTCTGACGGAGGAGGGCAGTTCTGGGGAGAGAACAAGGGATTGGGTGGGGGGTGGGGGAGAGGAGGTGGTGGTGAGAGAAATCAACATCAAGAGTCAGAGAAAACAATGAGAAAGAGAAAGAAAGACAGAAAGAAAGAAAGAAAGAAAGAAAGAAAGAAAAAAAGAAGGAAAGAAAGAAACAAAAGAGAAGAAAGAGAAAGTATGGAAAAACAGATAGATGGTAGATACATTAAACATGACAGATCAACAGAAACAGAAAGGTGAAAAGAAGGTCAGGCAAAAGAGTAGAAAGATAGGATCAGAGTATTCATCAAGAAAAGCATCAAATTTGTTGAGAATTTGATATTGGGTTGTGTGTAGTTAGGTGAGTTCGATAAAGAAATCACAAAAAGAAGGATTGGAATTAGATAGCAACGGAACATGACCATGGCGCAGATGGAGGAAGGGGAGAAACAGAAGAGCAAGCAATTAGAGAACACATCAAAGATGGTTAAAGACAAGATGGCCGCCTTTTTCACAGAGGACCCATCTCACGGCTCCATGTCAAAAGATTGCATCTTGTCATTTAAAGATCTCTGCCGACACCGAGGCATGCTGCTTTTGCAACCAAAGTCCCCCCGGGCAGGGGGAACCCTGGCAGTTGTAGGCAGCACCTCAGTGTGGGGGAAGTGGGGT
>NC_090066.1:9081586-9219335 GCF_038355195.1 Osmerus mordax | reverse complement strand
GGCGGTGCCATCGGACTGGGAAAAAAAACGAAAAGAAAAGCTTGAGTCTGGTTACTTTGTGTTTCGTACTGACCTCTAGTGGAAAGAAAGAGCAACGGCCGAGTTTGTCTGGTCGCCGTCTCCGACGCTGGCAGGCGCGGAGCGACACCGGGGCTAGGGGGAGCTGTAGCCACGTCACGGACGTGCGTAAGCCCCAGTCAGACCCCCTCAAGCATAGCATTTGTCTTTGTTTTAAAATAAAGAAACCGTCCCAAAACGTTAAGAACCGTCCACAACTGTTCACAATCTGATCCCTGGCTGCGTGCTTGTGCTGCACGTGTACCTTGTGATGTGTGTGCGTGCGTGTGTGTGTGTGGGGGGGGGGGGGGGGGGGGGTCTGGCGTGTGTGCTGGAGCACTCCCATTTCACTACGATCAAAGAGACTCTTGTGTGCCAAATCTGCTTTGAATGAAAAAGCAAGAACAGAACCGATCCATCTCATCTCATTTACTCTTTTCTGAGCACCCCCTTCAAGAGCCCCTTAGCCGCCGGAGTGATCAAATCCTGCCCTTGTGCCTGAACACTGAAACCACGGTTACATTTTGTGAGGGATTCAAGTGGAGACGAGAGAAGGGCAGATCGAGAGATAAGACAAGAAAGAGAGGGGAAAGGATGAGAAGGGAGGGATGGAGAGGGGTTGAAAGAGAGAGAGCCTGTCACTCCTCCGGTCGCCTCTTCCTCCTGTCTGTTGTGACCGGTGCCCCGGCCAGACCGCGGACGGCCCGGCCCAAAATAGCACCTCTCTCTTCTCCTGTCCCCCGCTTCCTCTCTCCCCTCTACCCTTCACCTCGCTCCTCCCCTCTACCCTTCACCTCCACCCTCCCCTCTACCCTTCACCTCGCTCCCTCCTCTCGGGCGCCACCACCCTCCCCCTTCCCCCCCCCGCCCCCCACCTCTCCTTTCCCCGTCCATTCACCCGTCCGTGTCTTTTTTCTCCTCGTCTACGTTTTCCCGCCTCGACCTCTCGCTCCTTCCTCCTTCTCGTTGTGCTTTCGCTTACGTCACACCTCCTCTTGTTTTCTTTGAGGCACCTCTCCCCCACCTCTCTCCCTCCATCCTCACCGGTCTCTCCCGTCTTCCCTTTCTCTGTCTATCTGTTCCCCACCAACCCCCCCCTCCATTTACGGCCTCATTTACTGTATTAGCTAATTGCTGATTAGCTGATTCTTTCGCCCCCCCCTCTCTTGAAGTCTCTTTCTCTCTCCTCTATCTGTCCTTTCTGCACCAAATCCTCGTATCTCTGGGAAAGTCCTGCTGTTGCAGAGCCCCTGGTTAACATGCAGGACGAGTCTGACAGTTAGGGGGAAGTGATGCGCTTGTGGCTGCTGCAGTCTCCTAACTACGTCACTGTGCAGCGAGAGAGAGGGGGAGAGAGAGAGGGGGGGGAGAGAGAGAGAAAGAAAGAGAGTGATTGACAGAGTAAAAGAGGGAGTGAGGGTGATGGAGAGAGATGAAACAGAATACTTTTGCTTCTGAGGGATTACATATCACACCATTCGCTATTTAACTCTTGATGTGTGTGTGTGTGTGTGTGTGTGTGTGTGTGTGTGTGTGTGTGTGTGTGTGTATGTGTGTGTGAGTGGTGTACTTCATGCATCAAGTTCCCTCTCTAAAGGCATAGTGCTGGAAACAGCAGAAAACTTTCTCTCTGAACTCATTGATTGTCTCACGTCAGACCTGACTAGACGATTCACCTCTATGATCCTTTGAGATCAACTATTGACATTACAGTGCTTGTTTAGACAAGGGATTGTCCGCTGTGTGTGTTTGCATGCATGTGTGTGTGTGTGTGTGTGTGTGAGGCAGAGGGGTAGTAACACAGCAGATGTTTTCTTCCTGTGATTTATGCAAGGATGAATAATAACACGGTGCTACCAGCTCCCACCAGCTTGAAGACAAACACTAATCAACAGGGTAGCCTCACACACACACACACACACCCACAGTGCCCCATATGCATTGCACATGTGGTGACAAGTGACTCACTTCTAATTAATCACATGCAACACACACACACACACAAAAGGCCGACACTACTCACATATAATGTACGATAAAAAAATTACTCTTTGAGGCACTACCTATCTAACCCATTCCCAGCTCCCAGAACCACCTTCCTGGCTACCGGCAGCAACACTGATCATTCAACCCACCTGGTTTCTGAGGACAAACAGCCAAGAGAACAGAGGTTGCAGCAAGCTGGTCGTCTGCAGGGGACAGTGTGTCTCTAGCCTGGTTCTGTTTGAGCCTGGTCTCCACGGCTCCAGCCGGTCTCCTTTGGCTTTGAAAGCACTGCTCTGACAGGATAGGAGCCTCATAGCACGTTAGAATAGCCAGGGATTTCCTGTTTTTGAAAGATTGTGTGTGCTGTGTGTGTGTGTGTGTGTGTGTGTGTGTGTGTGTGTGCACGTGCATGTGCACATTTGTCTGAAAGTGTGTGCGCGCCCGTGTGGCCACGATGTTTAGGCCAATGAAAGGCAAACAAAGCAACAGGGAATGGCATTTGGATGGAAATTTCCCCTCAGCCAAAACCTGACCTAGGAGTCTGACACGCATCCCTAATGCTAGCCTGCGAGCGTGACGTCCTTATTAAAAAGCCCCCGCCGTAACAATTATCACCACGCTTCAATTACAGAGGAATCACTGGAGGACATCATTTGTTCCCAATTTGCACAGGGAAACTTTTAAGTCGAGGCCAATCTATTTTGAATCAATCCATAATCTGTAGCCTCAGCAGTGAGAAGGAGAAGGCTGGGGGCTCGATGGGGGCTGGGGGCTGTTTGGAGCGCAACGAGTGCCTAGAGATGGAGACACACATAGGCAGAAACAAAGGCAGAAACAGAGGCAGAAACAGAGGCGCCTCAAGGGCCTCCGACAGTGTAAACAATACACACACACGTAGATGCAGCGTGGATCGTGGACCTGTACATAGACTCAAACACATATTGCCACAAAGAGCAGACGAGTGGCATAAATGTGTTCTGGAAGGTTCTAGGTAGGTTACATTGGTTGTCTCTGTGTATTCCTGTAATTTCTGTTTTTATTTTGCACCAATGGAAACAGAGAAGAACCCCCTATGGGGGAAAAGATTATTTAGACCATGTTTTTGTCATCCACAGGCTTCGCTCTATCTATTCCTCCCTCTGTCCCTCCCTCCCTCCCCCCTTTTCTCTCTCGAATCAGCCTCTCTCGGGCCCAACCTCGTTCAGGTAACCATGCTTCATCCTTCAGGGTCTGCCTCGGGACACAGCAATTGGCTGTGGCCCCTGGCAGCCGGCCAATGGCGCTTCAGCTTTACAACAGCATCATCGTCACAGCGGCCATTCAATAAACACTCCATCATCATCTCTGTTGCTCCCTACCCTCACCCCATTCCTCTCTCTCTCTCCCTCTCCCCCTGTCTCTCCCTCTGTCTGTCTGTCCTCTCTCCATCTGTCCATCCTTCTCTCCTGTGATGGTTTATGATCTGTCCTCTCCTCCACTGATTCAGAACCCTGGATGTCTGTGTTTCACCAACCATTTGCTCATTTTTCTTTTTTTATCTCTACTCTTGCTGTACAATGGCGTTCAGTCTATCGGTCTGCACTCCTCTCTGTCATCGACCTCCTCTGGAGGAAGGGATCCCTCACTGAACTGCTCCTCCCAAGGTTTCAAAACATGATCCGCTGAGTTTTCCGGAGGGTTTTTCTTTGTCGTCCTTGAGGGGTTTAGGTTGGCTGAAGGCCAGTTATATGGGCATTTTTGAAGACTTTGTCTGTGACATTGCTTGCATGAATAAAGCTATACACGTTGGATTCGATCCTCTCTTCTCTTTTCCCCTTTTTTTTGGCACTCCTCTTTCCCTCTCTCTCATCATCTATCTCTCCCTCTCCATCATCATCTTTCTCTCCCTCTCCATCATCATCTTTCTCTCCCTCCATTTCTCTCTCTTTCACAGACCCCTGACACACACGGAGCTAGACGGCGGTTGGACATTTGGTTGGTCCCCTCCCTACACAGCCCTAGCCCCCCAACCCCCCTCCCTACACAGCCCTTAGCCCCCCCAACCCCCCTCCTACACAGCCCTCGCCCCCCCAACCCCCCTCCCTACACAGCCCTCGCCCCCCAACCCCCCTCCCTACACAGCCCTAGCCCCCCAACCCCCCTCCCCCCGTCGTCGTTGATCATTTCCCAGACATGTTCAGCATCGCGTCCGTGGTCAGTGTCACGGCAAGTGGTCCAATCGCGGGGGTCTCCTTCGGGGGGGGGGGGAGGGGCTACGGAGGCAGGATGAGTCACTGCTCGACACTGCGTCAGGCAGCAGCACCTTAGTAACCACCTCACGGCCACGCTGTCACACACACACACTCGCATGCAGGTCCACATACGCTACACACCTGTTGACAGATGAAACACCGGCTGTCGGCAGTATAATAACTATGATGAGCAGAAATATGTTGTGTGCTCCTTCTAACAGAGATCAGACATAAGACTTAACATGCTACTTAACGTGACAGGATTTTCGAGCACACTGATTCTCATCAGTCTTGTTAATGATCCTTTTCAAATCCGTTCAGGTGACGAGGCTAAAATAGTGTGATTGTAGGTTAGGCAGCTGAAAAAAATTATCTTTATAAGATTTTAAGATGATCTATTTCAACAGCTAGGAGTGAAAACGACACTCAAATATACATACACACCCCCACAAATACACACACAAATACACACACACACACAAAGGCATGCAACCAACAAGACCCCCCATGTGGGCATGCAAGAACACAATTACATTTACATTTTATTCATTTGTCATGAATATCCATGAATTCACACATGCACACACACACGCACGCTTACACACGCTCACACACGCTCACACAGCACGAAGTAGAGGAAGTCGCTCTGGATAAGAGCGTCTGCTAAATGACTAAAGACAGGGAGGTGAGAGCCGTAATCTCCTCATCTCTGTGCAGATTTTGTCAGTAGAGCAACAGGATGCCTCGTTCAAACAGAGATGGTGATTGTGTTTGGGTTGTCACACGGGGAGTAGACTGACATGAAAAAAAAAGATGGAAATGTGATGTGGAAATTCAGAGAAAAGGGGATTTGAAAAAACGCTTATGGTTCTCGAGACTTGAACCTCAAGCAAAAATGGAGGCAAATCCCAGACACACATCCACACACACACACACACATCCACACACACACGCACATGTGCAGGTGCCTGATGTCACAGCCCTGTGCAGGAGAGTGGAGGTTTTGTTAGAATAGCACATTTCACAAAGCCTTCTGTCACAGGACTGTGGTTCCAGCCTAAATCCTCCACGACCAGAAGAAGGAGAGAGACCTGACATCTAAATAGCTCATTTTCAGCATGGCAGACTCCACCAGCTGTCCTTCTGCACCCACACCCCCACCTACCCCCCCCCCCCCCCCCCACACACACACACACACACAAACACACACACACACACACTCTCTAACAGCATCTCCAGTGGGTCGGCCTGATTCAAACAAGGCCAGAACGCCGGCTCCATCCAATCAATTGAATTCGACTTTTGGAACAGTTCCCATTTGAACCAATCAGATCATATTAGAAGGGGAGGAGTCGGTGGACTTGAGTCTAGAAGAAGGTCAATTTAATATATAAATACATCCATCTTTGGAAAATCCCAGATGTTTTCTCCGAATCCTCCTCTGAAAAGGGAGTGAGGGACAATGTGTTTTCAGGGTACTCAGTTATGGCTATGCGTATCTGTCGCCCCCCCCCCCCCCCCCCCCCTTCAAGATATAGAGGACCCCGCCTGTGCAAGTCAATCTGAGTAAGGGGTGTCCGTTGCCTGCCTGTCAGTAAATAAACAGTGACAGGCCTGGTTAAAATAGACTGGGATATGGAACACTGTGGAGAGGATAACGACCTCCAGGCTGCATGACTTGTCTCTCTGCATTCATCCATGTGTCACTCGTGAACTGGACTTTCATTCCCTTTTTTTTAAATCTCTTTCGCCCTCCTCTCTGTCTCTCTCTCTCCCTCTCTCTCCCTCCCTCTCTCTCTCTCTCTCTCTCTCTCTCTCTCTCTCCCCCCCCCCCCCCCCTCTCCCTCTCTTGCCCACTCGATGTTGATTTGGTTGTTTGTTGTTTGTGGTCGTGTAATTAGTGTAAGCACGGGAGAATTGGGTTAGGGTTGATGTCTGGACTGACCGGTAACCATTCCACAGCTTAGCGGCTGCTGTGGAGGTTTGTTGCTGTGCTGCTCTCAAGGCTACAGGCAAGATGGTCGATGACCTTCATCTCTCTCTCTGTCACACACACACATACATGCACATGCGTACTCGCATGCATGCACGGACGCACGGACGCAAACGCACGCTCCCATTTCGGGACAAATGATTGGTCGAGAGGAACCGGGTGACATTGGCGACGCATGTGCAATGCTGACCCGATCACCACCGCTCCTCTCCTCCTCCCCATGTGTCTTCATCTCCCCCTTTCATTTTCACCCCGTCATCCATCATCCATCCATCCCTCTTCACCCAGCAGCCCTCTGGGAGCCAATCCCTCGTCAACTGAACATCATTCCAATCTATTTCCATTAGAGACACACACACAGACAGACACACACAGAGACAGACAGACAGACAAACAAATACACACACACACAGGATGTAGCCTTGATAAGAGCAGACAGCATTTCTCAGAGTGCGACAGAGGAAAGTGGTGCTAGAATATCAATAGACCCACATCAGCACAGAACAGCACAGCCACTAGAACCAAGACGAGTGTGTGTGTGTGTGTGTGTGCCTGTCTGTGTGTGAGAGCGTGTGTCCTATCCTCCTCCATTCAATCTCTGTCTCGGTGCTGTCCTCCCTCCTCTCCGTCCTCCATTTTTCCATCACTCCTTCTCCATCTTCCCCTCATCTCCTTTATCTCTGCCCTCCTCCTCCATTTCACAGACCTCAGCATCCTCTCTTCACCCTCTCTCTCTCCCTCTCCCTCTTTCTCCTTCTCTCTTTCTCTCTCCCTCTCCCTCTCACCCCTGCTGCAGAATTCTACACCTCATCAATGTTTGATGAAGCTCTAATAAGGGCGCGATAAAAGACGGGGAGAAAGAAGGGATGAGGAGGGGGGGCTGTGGAAGAGAGCTACAGTCATGTGGACGCAGGTCGAAGGAAACAAGGTGGAGAGATTGAACAAGAGGGATTTGAAAGGAGAGTGTGTGTGAGAGAGAGATAGAAAGACAGATAGAGACACAAACAGAGAGAGAGAGAGAGAGAGAGACAGAGAGACGGAGAGATGGAGAGACGGAGAGACGGAGAGACGGAGAGACACAGAGAGGTGGGGACCAATGATTGTCCACTGAATCCCATCCTAGACAGGACAGGTCCTAATCAGCTGAGTCCATGTTTAGCTGATCATAAGCCCCAATCAATGTGTTTTCCTGGGGCTTTCAAAATGATCGATCGCACGGAACAGCAACCTCGGTAGCCCCTTCCAAGCAAGGAGATTTACTGGGAGCTTATGAAAGTACACACACACACACTTTGAGAGCTTATACAAATCCATCTCCTTGACTAAGCTGGCTCTACACACTCCCCCAGAGCAGTGCGGGTATGATGGAATGATGAAGATGGAAGAGGAGGAGATAGGATACTACTGATTTCTCTCTCTCCCTTCCTCTCTCGCTCTTTCTCTCCATCTCTCAATTCAATTCCATTCAATGATTCTTTATTAGTATGAATGAGTGATCATTGTTGCCAAAGTCATATGTTTAAGTCATATAAGACATAATAACATGTAATATACTATAATATATAAAATATTTTTTTTACAACAGGTTTCAACTGCTTGATATAATGTGAGCCTCCCTCTCTCTGTCACCTTCTCCCCCCCCCCCCCCCCACCCCCCCACTGTTTCTCTTCTCGCCCCGCTCCAACTCCCACTCCATCCCCTCCCTATCCCCCCTTTCTCCTATTCTCTCCCTCACCTTAATCATAACACACACACATACACAAGTCTCTTACTCATAACACACACATACACAAGTCTCTTACTCATAACACACACATACACAAGTCTCTTACTTATAACACACACACACACAAGTGTCTTATAAAACACACACACATATACACAAGTACTGTACTCATAACACACACATACATAAGTCTCTTACTCATAACACACACACATACACAAGTCTCTTACTCATAACACACACATACACAAGTCTCTTACTCATAACAAAAACACACACACGTGTCTTATAAAACACACATATACACAAGTACTGTACTCATAACACACATACATTCACTGGTCTCTTACTAGAAACAACCCCCCCAGCAGAGATGCAGCAGGACACCATAGACCACACATTCCCAGGGAACAGCAAGGAAGCCATGATGGAACATCAGCCCACACGTACACCCACCTCCTCAGAGGACGCACACACACACACACACATCTCATCCCCCCCAATCAATGGCTTGAATTACCACCGCAAACACCAAATACCCACCAATGATATCCCAAGGTGAAGAGGCAGGCTATATAGTATCAGATGTATTGAGACCGTGTGAGTCTGAAGACAGATTGGTTATTGTGACACTAATTGACCCTCGGAGGGCTCGGACACAGTCAGTGTAGGTGTTACTGTGTCTCTGGAAAATTACAGTTTTATTCGGTTTAAATGTCGTTCACTTACCAGACATTGTAGCTCAGCCCCACACACACACACACACACAGGGAGAGAGACTGAGAGGGAGAGCGAGCGAGTGAGAGCCCGCAAACAAACTGAGTCACACTCATGCCTGCACACACGCACACACACACAAACGCGCACACACACACAGTACTTGTGGTTAAGCAGAGACGTATGTGGAGGAGAGACAAGGGAAAGCAGAAAAGAAGAGAGCAGATCTCGGTGACCTACCAGACCAGACTACGAGGTCCTCCCTCAGAACTACTACTGACGCAGGGCAGAGGAGAGGAGGGACTTCAGACACGGAAGACAGAAAGGACGCGCGTGTGTGTGTGTGTGCGTGCGTATGTGTGTGTGTGTGTCTAATAGGGTTAGCTGCACTGTACACGACTACATAACGGGGTTAGCTGCGCTGCACTAGAGTACTGCGGTTGCTGGGCAATGGTGGGGTGTGTTGGTGAGGAGAGGGGGTGAGACTGGCAGAGCCTCCGTGGGTTGTACCAACATGTCTACACAGGCTGGAACTGCTGGTTGTTTGTGTGTGTGTGTGTGGGGGGGGGGGGGTATGTGTGTGTGAGTATACACAGATGGGCAGAAACATCAGGGGAGTCCGTCAGGGGCTCTGGAGCACGGACGGGCTGTTCTAGACTGCACAGCACATCAAAGGAGACTGAGATTCGGTGGGTGAATCTCAGTGGGTGAGTCTTCCTGTCCCTCTCCTCTTCTCTGGCACTCCTCTATCGTTCTCTCTCTCTCACTCTCTTTCTCCCTGTCTCTCTCTATCTCTCTCACCCTCTCTCTCTTCTTCCTCAACTACTTTGCCTGCCCATGTCCTTAGGTTATTAAGGGTGTCCCATATGTGGGTGTTTTGCCATTCAAATCAGGTAAAGAGCTGAGCTGTGTTTGTAAGTGTGTGCGTGTGTGCAACACAACAGAATGAACTGGGCAGTCAACACACTCACCCACACAGCACACATACACACAAACACACACAGCCACACACATCCACTCATTCTGAGCCAGCACAAAGCAGCTTTGAAGATCACAAGTGACTTTGGCTTTGATCAGAAACAGCATGTTACATCGAGAGAGGGGGAAAGGGAGAGAGGGAGGGTGAAGGAGGGAGGGAGAGAGAGGGAGAAAGACAGAGAATCCTGGGATACCCAGAGAGTTTCTCTCTGCAGTGAACTACTACAGAACAACAAAGCTAACCCTTCTGAGCTAAGCTAACTACTGAGTGCGCAGCAAATAGAGGGCTAGCGCTAACCAACCCCTCGAACTCGAAGCTTACTTCTATTCAACAACAAAAAAGGGAAATGTCACAGGGGATTAAATGAACATGTCTGGCATATTTATGAACGTCTTGTCAACACACACGTTTAGCACACACAGTGCTACACTGCCACTCTACTCATGATTGAATACCTCATGTCGTTGACAAGAAGGATTGTTGAATTCACTGTCTGGTCTGATTGAGCCAGAGGCTATTTCCAATCTTCTGGAACCTGGAAGGTTTCGCCCCAAAGGTGTCACTACCACATGCTGTCGCTGTCACTGTCTCTGCATGTCTCTCTCTCACTTTGTGTCACTGTCTCGCTGCATGTCTCTCTCTCTCTCCCCCTCTCTCTCTCTCTCTTTCACTCCCTCTCCAAGTGTCTCTCTGTCTTTCTATGTCTGTCTCTCTTTCTTGCTCTCTTTCCTTATCTCACCATGTCTCTCTCTTTCAATCTATCAGTCCGAGTCTCTCTGGGTCTCTGCTAATCTATCTGACAGGACAGGGTGTCTGGCTCATCCATACAAACACGCACCCACGGCCTATTTTTAGGCTACCTGGCAGGCTAACACATGCAGGTACGCACTTGAAAGTGCAGAAGTGACAACAAATCCTTTTGCCTGCCTCCCACACAAACAAACACACACATTCAAACGAGCGCACTTACCAGAAGGATCCATGACCTCCTCGATAACCGGTGGCAAGCGCAGTCCGTCCATGGTTGCCGCGGCGAATCACAAGCGTAGGGTGCGGGGGGGGGGGTGCGGGAGCAGGGGCAGCTACGCCGTGAGTCTGATGTCCACTTGCACTGCAGAGGGAGAACGAGGGCTGGCTGGGGGACCAGAAGAAAGAGAGAGGTTGGGAGGGGGAGAGGGGTGAGGGGGAAGGATGAGGAAGAAGGCAGCTCAAGCTCCGGGTAGACTTTGCCGCTGCAGCCCCTTCATCCTGGGACTCAGAGAGTAGCACCAACACAGCGCTGAGGGGGGGGGGGGGGGGGGGGGGGGATGGCAGAGACAGGAGATACAAACTGACATGAGTGAGGGAGAAACCTAGACAAGTGCAGTCCTCTCTCTCTCTTTCTCTCTCTCTCTCTCTCTGTCTGGCGGTGTCACTCGTCGCCACGCAATCATGTCTCCTCCTGACCTTTTGTTTGGGTTTGTCCTCTGTAATCATCCTCCTGTTGTGTCACTCTCTCTCTCTACCTCTCTCTCTCTCTGATTGCAAGCTTGTTTTCAGTCGTTTGTCCTCTCTTAGACTCTCTCGATTTTCCCTCCTCTCATTCTCCTTTCTTTTCTCTCTCTCTCACCCATCCTCTGCTACCTGTCCTTCAGTAGTCCCCCAATGAACCACGGTGCATTCCACACTTATGACCGATTACACTCCCACAATATAATGCCAGTCGATTAAAGTACACAGAAAGCCACGGGCACATACACTAACGCTCGACAAGAGCACATACGCATATGCATACGCACACACACACGCTGACACACACACACTGTAAATACCTTCAATGAGATCTCGACCGGGCAGCTTAGGACGCTGGCAGCTAATACTCTTGCAGCTCGCGATTCATTTCCCCTCAATCCCCACCTCCTTCCTACCTCCCCCCCCCCCTCTCTCCCTCTCCCCCCCCCCCCCCCCCCTCTCTCTCTCTCTCTCTCTCTCTCTCTCTCTCTCTCTCTCTCTCTCTCTCTCTCTCTCTCTCTCTCTCTCTCTCTCTCTCTGGCTCTACACACACACGCCATTTTTTTCTCCCCCTGTATTAACTACGAAGACCTCATTAGTGAGGGATCTCTCTCCTGCTAAATGATCTGTTGATCATTCTTACCCTTCTCTCCTCCTCCCCCCCCCCTCCTCACCTATACCCCCCATCCCTCCCTTCCTCTCCAGACCAAACAAGTGTTAACCCTTCCCTTACCTGCAACTGGGTCAGTCAATGGTGATCTGTGCACACACAGCTGGTTTGAGGCAACCACATCGACCCTGAGGAAGAGAGGGAGAGAGGAAGGGAGAAGGAGGGAGGGAGAATGTCAGGAATATACAATGAACTCCAGTGACGTGATTTGTTAACTCTTGCTCAGCCAGAGGACGGGTACCACTCTGTCGTGTCTATTGAAGGGGGAATCTAACGGGCATTTGAAAATGGTTTGGCATTAGATAAACATGCATTTATTTAAGAGATTAACGCAGAATAATAACGAACAGACCTTTTTCTTGTTTTTTTTGGGGGGGTGTTGTCACTGTGACTGCTGGTTTATTATGAAGAAACCGAGTGATTAACACCTCAGGTAACACTATGTTTCTCTCCGGGGCCTCTTGTGTTAAAAATGGAACTGCTGCAAACTCCCAGCATCACACCCTTCACCAAGGAGGGGTTGCTAGGCAACCAGAATCCACAGGATCACCTCAGATAGACGCAGCACGCAACTTCAGCTGAAAAGGGAATTTAGAAAACAAGCACATTTTTAAACAAGAGAGCCTCAGGTCTTGTATGCTGAAGTCATACTTCGGGTGGGCTGCGTTGGTGCCAGGGTGTGCTTTGGAGTGTGGTGAAGGAGTAGGCTCAGGCATTGGCAAATCCTTGGCAGTTCCAGGTCATGTTTTAAAGGTCAAAGTTGAACATAGGACTTGTGTATGTGTGTGTGTGTGGGGGGGGGGTCTGTTTCTGTGTCTGTTTCTGTTCAAAAACAGCTGTTCAACTCATGACTGTCTGTTGTTCTTTTTTAGTCTAGATCTATGCATTTCTATTCCCTTGCTACACTGCAGCATACGTTACATAAGGCGTCACAGGGCCAGGGACTTGGAGAGAGGGAGAGTGTATTGGGAGGGCACTATGACTGCGCTTAGGACAGATTACATAAAGACAATTGCATAAGGGAACCACATAGGTGTGGTCCACCCACATGTGCTTCACCACAGAGGAGACCAGCGCCATTGTGGGTTTCTCAGCGGGTGATGGACATCCTGTCACCATATCACCCCTCAGGCAGGCACAGACACACACACTTTCTCCCTCTCTCTATCTCACACACACGCCTGCCTGAGTGGTCTACCTCAAGTATTACAAATGTGGACCATGTCATCAAAACAGGAAATCTCAGGCGCACAACTGATATTCAGTGTCATCGTGACAGGAAGTTCAGGTGGATTCCAACCCCCCCAAAATACAATTTCCTTTTTCCAGTTTTTCTGGGTCTTTTTCCTGACTCCAACTGGCTATGAGGACAGACGACTGACAAGTTTAATTTCCAAACACGGGCCCCAGTTTCCACTCAGGTGCCCCAGTTAGCATGGGAGCGAGGGAAACTGCCTCCTGCCAGATGGAGGATTGCCCTGAGCACAAGACAAGCACTCTGCTGGAAACACATTGTGACCTTATTAGACAAACCTGGGCTGTGTTGTAGAACTTAAAGCAACACCTCTCTGGACAGTGGACGCTCCATTTGAATGCACAAATGTACCTTTATGTGAGGACAAGATGGAATGATGCCATGGTGGTATATGCATTTGAAAATACCCAAACATCCGCAGTGTGTCTGTGTTTTGCTTGTGTAAAGTGTAAGACACTGATGCTATGCAATGACCTGGATATTACTTCCCTGTTGCCAACTCAGCTATTTAATTAAATATGGTGAGCTTACCAAAGAGAAATAAACTTCTCAGTGTCTTACAGTGAGTCAGACTGCGAGAGATTGAGAGAGACTGAGAGAGACTGAGAGAGACTGAGAGAGACTGAGAGAGACTGAGAGAGACTGAGAGAGACTGAGAGAGACTGAGAGAGACTGAGAGAGAGAAAAACAGACAGACAAATTAAGAAAAAAAGAGAAACAAAGCAAGAAAGAACCTGAAGAAGTAGATGCTTGGATTGAGTTATCAAGAGGTGTCAGGAAAATATCAACAGAAGGAAAGAAAGAGAGAAGAGGTGACTCAAGTGTGAACAGAAGGAAGATAGAAGGAAGACAGGAGGCAGGAGGGGAAGGTGATAGCATGCTTCCATCTCTGTGACCACAGTAGTCTTGGATGGTAATCAGTGTGAGAGAAACCCTGTGATTAGTGTCACCACATGGGCAGGAGACACACGCACTGAAAGGCGAGTGAGTTTATTTGAGGAACAAAGGGGTAGGCCTAAGGGGTACATACCCCTTAAAACCAAATGTTTTCGGGAGCTTACTTGAAACCAAGGGGTATGTGAATACTGCGCAACCGGCAACAATGGCGGCCAGATCATCCAGAGTCCAATAAATGTAATATTATTGGTTTAAATAATTTATTTAAAAATTACGACAGTCTTGTTTTGTGCTCTACACAGTCCTGTACATATATATTTGCAGCCAGCTAGCAACGATGTATGATGACGTAACCGTCCGTAACCAAGTGGTGTCTCATTTCATAGGGGTATGTTTTCACCCCTAGCCCTTGTCCCATAGACTTATATACAGTAGACACAGCAAGCCTGCTCTTTCAAGATGGCGTCCCCATTCATTTCTATGAAAAGTGCTCAGTGGCAAGCGAGAGCGCTAAACGGTCCGATCAAGAAGCAGATACATCATGTGAACTTTACGAAAATCAATATTATTAGTACTGTATAGTATTCCTTTCACTTGGTTTTTAGTAATATAAGCCTATTTTAGATGGAACATATGTTCCACATAAGACTTTGCGTGTCCACTGCAGCGACGCAAATCGCTTGCCATCGCTCGCCTTCCCACAGTGCACCACGCTTGGGGGCGTGTCAGAGAGATTAATGCAGAGTTGTAGTTCTCTAAAGTCACTGTTGTAGTTTGTATAACATCATGCAAAGTGTGCAGACTTGGGTTTACGTACTCGCATTATCAATCAAAATACAACTCTACAACTCAAAACTGTTTAATAGACATACACGTTGACATGTGTAAAAACGTTTTATTATATTACTCGAAGTCTCTGCAAATCTGTCGATACGACGAGGAAGTCCCAGCCGGGCTAGCTAGCTCTAAACTAGTTACCACAGAACGAAGTTACGTAATGTGACGAGACTGAATTTAAAAGTACAAAAACCCCACCAGGAGCACCGACAACATCGGCAACCCTGCATCAGGCCTCATTCTTTTTGTCAATGTCTCTGTACAAATACAGAGACGTATCGTACAGGACTGGATATGCAGCCACACAAGAGATTAGTTTCTCTTCCATCTTGAAACTGAAAGCTAGAAATGTTTACCATGGTTGCTATGTTATGAGAAGCAAGAAAACACTCCGATTGGCCATCGCTAGCGAAAATCGCTCCTCATTTGCATAAAGTGTAGAAAATGTCTGCTCGAATCGCTTGAATCGCGTCGCTACCCACAATGCACCACGTACGCGATTCGCCTGGCTCCATTGAAAATGAATGGAAAGCATTTTGTCGCGTCGCTCGAGTCGCTGCAGTGGACATGCAGTGGGCTACGTTGTTCTTCTTTGCTTTGTGTTTTTGGTATGTCTGCTTACGTATTGTGTCGGATTAACGAAACTTTAAACTTGAATATCTAGCTCCTTCGTTGTTGTAGCTCGGCATGTTACTATTATGATGATGATAAGTGTTGCTTTACTATTGCTAGCTAACTGTTATTGTTAATGCCATCATTGTAGTGTTAACTGACATAACGTTTCATACGTCGCAAAACTAACTAAAATTAAATTAAATTATAGAGTAAATCTCCTTAGTTTTCGTCTTTGTCAATGTATTTCATAGAGCATAAGTTTACATTTCCAACTGGGAAATCAGAAATGACGACATTCCATGTCAAATTGAACACAGCATCATAGTCCATGCTCCTCGCCTGGCATCATGGTGGTACCGGAAGTCGGAAGAAAGCAGTAGAGTCCTATTTGGGATTACTTTGAATATGACTGTGTGTCAGATAAAAGCAAGTGATTACGTTGTTGGCCTACTTGCTATTAGAGGCTACTTACTAAATGCACTATATTCCAATTGTAATAGAATTGTCTGGTAAATGAGTATAGCTACATCATTTGACACATTTATATAAAAAGGCCCCTGCTCACAGCCAGAGGTCCCTCCTACCAGAATTCAACTTCTATTTCCCTCAGTAAACTACTTGCCACACAACTGTTTTGTGTTTACATTTACATTTAGGCATTTAGCAGACGCTCCAGAGCGACTTACAGTAAGTACAGGGACATTCCCCCGAGGCAAGTAGGGTGAAATGCCTTGCCCAAGGACACAATGTCATTTGACACGGCCGGGAATCGAACCAGCGACACACATTTACAATCATATCCATTTGATTGATCCTGCTTCTCACAGCCTTGTTAGTATTTTCTCACTTGCAACATACAGTGCTTGGTTCTAGTTCCTGATAAGCCAAGCCTGGACCTTCCCTTTGTGACTGGCTAGTGAAAAACATCTAATAATGATAACATTTTGATTGCTTCCATCAAATTTATTATAATCATATATTTAATAAAAGATATATTAAAAAAAAGAAATAGAGTGATAATTTATATAAGAGTTTTAACAAGTTTGAGGCTTGATCATGAAAACAGGTCAGGGCTGTTTACGGCAGGCAGCACAGACATTTTCCTCTGTCAGTTGGATCCGAGCACAACTGTGATGGAACCATCTAAGGCAGCTGTGACAGCCAACCTGAGATTTTGGATAAACATTAAGACGAATTTGTGGAATGATAATGAATTATCAAACATTAGGAATGGCAAAAACTGGCACTGTCACCTATAATAACATGACCTCTTATACAAAGAAATACCATGTTTAGTAGTGAAAAAGTATTGTATTCAATACAAGTTTACAAGCTATTACCCAGTTAGTGTATCCATCCAGATTGTCCACATCCCCGCATTGTTGGGGTGTGTCAGATCTTATGGTCCCAAGATATGGGGAGGGGGGAGGATTTCGGAAGGTATAAAAAACAGTGTTGCCAAAATCCTACTCCCCTTCTAACTTTTACATTTATACAAATAGTATCAAAAGCTTTTTAAGGCACACTTTAAAGGGCATGAGGAGCCACCAAAATATTTTTGGGTTGTGTCAGATCTCATAGTCCCAAGATATGGGGGGGGGGTCTTGCTCTTTCTCCTGATCTGCATTTAGTGCTTGGCCCAACCTCCTGCTCTGCATCCAGTCCTGGTCCCAGAAGCCTTCTACCACCAACCCCTGTTCTTAATGTGCATGTGAATGTTTACTTCCGACTTGACTCGCCTTGAATATCGGGGTACACAATTGGTGGATTTTAAGAAGGTGTTATGTATATGAGCTCTGATTGGATGCGGACCATAGTTGTCCGGAAAACATGTCTGTGTCGATAAAGAAACTAAATTTGTGTTCCTTGAAAAAGGTGCAAGAACTGGACATGCCAACACATTTGAAAAGGGTTGTAGACAAGTTTTAAAGCGATACAGAACAATCCAGCTCCTCCATCGCCACGGATCGTTCAAATGCACGATTTTGAGCTTTGGCCCAACACCTAATGGCTGCCTTCAAGCTAAGCGCTAGCATGATACTTTATGTATCTTTCCGCAGTGGCGATTTTAGACCCTTTTTACGGGTGCTCAAGCACCCCTAAATTTCATCTCAGCACCCCTAAAAGTAATACTAAAATATATATATATATATTTATTATCATCATTTGATGCTGGTAGTTCATGAAGAAAGGGGAATCCTTAGTTTTTTCATTCATTCAATATTTTGCATAATAATACATAAATGTATAATTGTAATCCAGTGAAATTAAGGATTTATATTAGCAAGGGGGTTTAGCACTTTTGCAAGGCACTGTATTCATGTCACATTCTCATTGGGGGCTGAGCTCCCCTAAAGGTCTAATCCTAGAAACGCCCTTGTCTTTCCGTATTTTATTTTTGCAATGTTTTGCAAAACTGTAAACAATATATGAGTGCAACAGATTTTAAGACGTTTAATGATTTAGTAATTGAAAATATATCCTTAATTTTAATCAATTTTGGTGGTAAAATATATCGCACTGTGATTGGATAGATCGATATGCCGTAAAGCGTTTTCTTTCGTGTGAGAGATATAAACGCCCTGCCAGCGTAAGTTCAGCCTATTTCTCCAGAAGCTCCAGAGCGAGGTTTGTATTGCATAGCACCTAGCCAGTAGCAGTGAAACTGGCTGAAACGTTGTGTAAGCAACGTAATTTAATTAAGTCATTTATATTCGTGGTTTAAAACTAGTCTGCTGTTTTTGTGAAAGCACTGTTAAGGCAGAAAGTGTGTGCCACGTGGTATGTTAGCTAGCAATTGTATATAACTAACTAGCACAGTAGGCTACTGCAACAAGCTAGTTAGCCCTAGCCATCCACCACGAGTTGAGTTTGCCAGAACTACTGGGCAAATTCTGTAAGTGACATGGCTAAATGACGCTCGGGTTTTGCTTTCATCTCTGCAGGGTTAGTTGCAGTTGGATGACAATGAGGCCCGAAACATGTTAAACATTTCTGATGGGCCTTAAACAGCCATTATTGGCTGAATGCTAACATTTCTACGCGTGTTGGCTGAAACTAAAATTAAATGTTTTGCCAACTGCCAGTGTAATGGTAAAATTGTTTTCACGAATGGTATCTTCCTGTCTTATTCGGTTGCGCTTATGTCAGCGGTCTTAATTTGAAGTGTCTTGACTTTGCAGACGGGCCTTATGACTGTTTCATGCAGCGTAAACACATGCACTACAGGGAACCATGACACTGCCATGCGGTAAGTAAATAGGACATGTGACTCGTGGTTGGCCGTTCTGCCACAATTTATTAAGGCAATTTTAATTTGAGCTATTTACGTGTCTAATGTATATTTACCAACGTCGTGGCGAATGTGAATCCACATGGAATAGCAAAATGCTAAGCTTAAGCTTTTTCAGTAGCCTTTGAAAGCACAGCGCCTGCGCCGGTCTTGACTTAGTGGACCAGAGTGCTGGAGCAGTGCTCAGAGCAATCATTCTCTTGCAACCCACTGCTGTGCTTTCATTAGCAGTGTTACTTATGAGACTGAACATGCACTTGGACTGTTACATTAAAACGGTCTCAAGTGGTTGACCATTTCTATTTATTTTTTAAGGGTGACAATGGGTGCGGATGTGGCAAAACACAGCGAGGTAAGCAACTTTATAATGTTTTTTTTTTTTACAGTCACGTAATGATGATTGGCTTAAATGTTCAACTGCTCTGAGTTATGAATGATATGTGCCTTTCTGAACAGTTTGGCAGATGAGTTTTATCCCAAATGAATTGTGTGTGTGTGTGATACAAGTTATTTTCCTGTTACAGATTTGCTTGGCTGATGGGTGTACTCTTGGATGAATTCAAATGCTACGGTTTGTTGCATGGTGTTAATTGATCAACTGTAGTCATTCTTGACAGCACTCCAGTGTTTTGCTGAGGCCTATCCCGACAGACCTTTCTCAGTGGGGCCTAGTCGTTGGAAATGCCTCATAGAATATACCTGTGGTTTCGCTTTACCCTCATGGCTACTGCCATTAGCTGTGTGGGATATTACTGCAGAACAACAGTTCAAAATGCTCCTATAACAGCTGTTATTGTGGCCTGTCTCACTCGTTTCATATAGCCCTTTTTCTTTGCTCAGGTGTAGGTCTGTAAATGACCACTAGATGGCTCTCCAGCACAGTCTACCTGTTGGTGAGTAAAGCTTTCACATTATTTGAGTAATCCTCCTTGATGCTAGCTGAAATGTGTTGTGGTAGATGTCCCTTTAGAAAGTAGCACCATGGTATCTGCAGCCAGTGGCTTCTCCCTCTGGTCTGTTCATAACTCGGTGCAAGAACAATTTGACATCAAGCATCGTTGGTCTCCATGCTCTGTGCCTGGAGTCCTGGTATATCTGTCAATACATTTCTTTTTTTACCTCGTCACAATTCCAACATCTGACTCTCTCCTTTTGCAGCCAAGGACCAAAGATGTGCATAGGATGTGATGTTGCTCAATGCCAAGTAAGTGCCAAGTGATTAAAAAAAATTTGACCCAATTGTAAAGCACTGTATGGTATCTGCAGTCAGCCCTCACCACAGGCTGCTCTGTTCATTAAACGGTGCAATAGTAACTCTGTATCTGGCATCGTTGGGATCTGTGCCATCTTGTGGCTGGATCCCTGGTATTTGTGCAGAGACATGCCTATTCTCATAACTGCTTCACACTGAACTGCTCTTTAACTCGTTGCCATTTGTGGACTATGGTTGCCCCAGGGTTGGAAGTGTCCAGCATACCCAGCCATGTGCAGAGCTGGTGATGTCACAGGGCTCTGCTACATGCCTGTTACAGAATTTCTGGCTGTTCTGACCTCTGATGGTCTAGCTCAGGGGTGGGCTCAGGGTCCTCAGGGGCCATTGTCCTGCATGTTTTAGATGTTTCCCTGCTCCAGCACACCCGTTTCAAATGAATGGGTTGTTATCAAGGTCCATGGGTAATCACCCTTCCCAGGATTGCCCACCCCTGGCCTAGCTTAAAGTACTTGGCACAATATTTTACGTGGGTAGTACAGACAGGCATGCTCCGTATCATGCCCTTTTAATGAGCTTCAAATGGAAGTCCTTAAAATGGCTTTAATAGTCTTTTTCATTGTCCTCCACTTGCAGGTATGCCCGTAATGGAAGTTGTACCAAGAACGGTTTCAAGAGGAACTGTAGCCCCACCAAGGGTAAGATGGTCCAGCTGTTTCCCCCTTGGATGTTTGTCAGTGCTAATTTGGTCATATACCAAGGCTTTTAGGAGACTCCGTTCCTGACTTGCTGTGGAATTGACCATAAAGTGAACCTCATCCCAGTTGGTCTCATCAGCAGCCATGCTGACGTGATCTACTGGGAACATTTGTTCCAAGTTACCCCCTCTGCTACCAGCAAAAGCTTTCCAAGAACTGTGTTAAATGTCAACTTTCTCTTTCAGATGGTGCGTATGCACAAGACTACGGGCAACTTTAGAAAGGTAAGCGGGCTCCTCGTTGCTATTGAAAATGTGGATCACATTCAAAGGGGGCCAGTCAGACTATTCTGCTGCTGGCCCTTTACGCAGTGATCCCAGAGCAGTGCCCCTGGATGTAAAGCCAGTCCTCAATGACTGGCTTGCTGTTTCAAGGGGCAACAAGTTCTCACTTGAGATTGCGCCTCAGGGGCTTATGCAGTTCCTCACATTTATGCCAACTCTTAGCTACTGAACCTTTTTGGTTATTCATTACTCATTCAAATGTATCACATCTACAGGTGCCTGGGTAACTGTTCCAGCCAACATGCAGGGCCGGTCCTTCCTATAGGCGACATAGGCGGGCGGCATGAAGAGGGGGGTGGCATTCTGTGGTGTGCATCCATTAATTAACCCTCCTGCACTACCAGCAAATGGCGCCAACCGCGCCACGTCATATGTCCGTGTTGTGGTTGGGGGGGCGGCACCCGTGGGGGGGGGGGGGGGTGCTTGTGATAAATCTTGCCTGAGGTGCCAAATGTGCTAGGACCGGTACTGCCAACATGTCTTGAAGCCAATCCCATTCAATGATTGGCATCTGTGTGGTTTGATGTTTTAATAAAGTATTTTGAGTCACTTGACATTTTTGCCTCCTATGCAAATGATTTGTTTGTCCTTTCCCACTTTGTTTAGATGTGCCTTCAGAATTGGGTGTAAACCTCTCTTGTGGCCAGCTCTACGGTTGATGCACATTAACTTGTTTGAGCAGGAGGGGTCAAGATGTGGGTGGGGCACTGGGCTGAACACTTGGCACTCTGCCAACACAATTGATTCTCAGGGTTCCAGTCTCCATGTCTCACTTGTTTCCCATCTTCAGACAGAATGAGATCAGGATTTTTTTCTAATGCTATAAATTGGAATAAGTTTAATAAAATAATTTGATATAAAGTAAACATTTAGTGTTTGTGTTAAGCAAGGTTCTGACTAAGTGTCTTCCTCCAGCTGTCAGAAGCATCTTTTCGCTATATGTGTGAACAGTGTAGGATGGTGCTCAGCACCTGTTAACACCACACATCTTAACTCCTGTCTTGGCTTTGTCTCCTGTTAATCTTACTGTAGTAGATGGTGTCACAATAATACTGCACTATACATACACACAACCCTTTGTCTATGTTCACAGATTATGAGGGTTGATTATGAAGACAGTTGAGGGGGATGTCAAAGCCAATAATAAAGATAATCTGATCTCTGGGTGTGTGTGAGTTCAAGGGTGATTGTTGGAGGACATCTTTTTATGATTGTAGGACATTTCTGTCTGTCTGAAGATACTGCCTGTTGAGGTGTTAGGGAGAGAGGGGTGCTGTGGTAGAGAGGGGGTCAGGTGCGCTGTTGCAGATGGTTAGCCTGTTTCTGGATGGCTCGTATACACACACAAACCCACAACACACACTTACAGGGACAGGTACTGTCTTGCTAGGGCCAATCCAACACCGTAGCCTCGGCCTGTCTATGAATTAGACAGGCCGAACCCCCCGCGTTGCATTTTCAGCGTGAGATATACAAGGTGTGGCGTGAGAGCGTGAGAAATGGTTGAACACGGCGAAACCGTGAGAGTTGGCAGCTCTGATTGAGAGCTAATGTGTGTGTGTGTGTCTTTGTGTATATTAGAGAGAGAGGGTGACCAACTCGGTTGGTCATGAGTGAATGTCGAGTTGACTGACCTGTTGAGTGTGTTTGTAAAGTTAAATATGTGGATTACCCTAAACAACTTAAACACACTGACCGAAGCAATGAGAGAAAGCAAGAGTTTGTGCTCTTCAGAGCATTTCCAACTTGAACAGAACTATTGTGAACCTGAAACACAAATGTGTGTTTGTACATCATCCCTGAATACAAGCACCATGTTAGGATCTCATGTTGGAGGTTTTCAAACGTTCTTATAGGTGATTCGTGCTTTTCACTGATTGTGGTAGTGTACAAAATAAAAAATGTTAAAGGATTGAATGAGGTTTTATATTCCTTTATTGCATTTTAGGTAATTTTATTTCATTCGTTCACTGGTACATTTAGGTGACATCTCGTTGCCATATTTCATAAAACATATTATTACTTGAGACTGGATAATATTTCCTGTTTTAAGATTTTTGCCTTTATTTGATACAGACCGTGAAAGAGTGACAGGAAAGCTAGTATTGAAGAGAGAAAAGTAGGAATTGTCCCAGGCTGGACTCAAACCCCAGTCACTGAGTCAGGCCTTAGTCTGTGAGACACTCTACCCAGTGAGCCACCAGGGGAGCACTGCCTCTGTTTACAGATTTTTTATAAATGTTTGAACATCTAAATTACTTTGTCTCAAACATACCCACAACTGTTTTGTTCAGATTCATATTTTGTAATCACATTTTCTTTTGAACTCGCATCTTCCACATCTTTTTTTCAGTGTGTGACAGGAGTGATGATCAGAGGGGCAGAGTTTTTACCTTCATCATTCAGAAAGGGACTGAAGAATGGATAGAGTTTCTCAGTGAAGGTGCAGCCAGTGAAAGAGTAGATATGAGACCTGGCCTCCACATCATAAAAGGAGACCAGACCCTCCTCATAGTCCACAAACACCCCCACCTTCTGGGGCTTCTGTCTCAGGGAGAGGAGGACAGACAGGCCAGCCAGAGCCTTGTACTGATCTCCATTCCTCAGCCATACAGTCCAGTATCCATTCTCAGGACTCTCTGTGATTTCCCCCTTCCTGTTGATGGACTCTCTGACCACTCCCAGATCCCACTTAGTCTTCCCCTCAACCTGCACCTCATAGTAGAACCTCCCTGAGGAGAAGCCCTGCTTTCCCAGGACACTGGGACAACGATCAAACCTCTCTGGGTTGTCAGGGAGATCCTGCTCTATGTCTCCATCTCTCACTTGTTTCCCATCCTCAGACAGGATGAGATAGGGATGTGCTGTATCAGGGTCCAGAGTCACATCCACTGCATACTGCTGAATCCTCTTCAGCTTGACTTCAGGCAGCTTCTCCATCTCTTTATTGAGTGTCTCCTCCAGCTGAGACACAGCTCTCCTCACTGCCCCCACACTCAGACCACTGTGGACACTGATCTCAGACCAGTCCTTGGTGTATGGAGGGGTGCTCAGGGATGGGAAGCTCTGGAGCAGGTGGAGGTGGTCCTCAGTGTGTGAGAGCTGCTCCACCTCAGTGCTTCTCCTCTTCAGCTCAGTGATCTCCTGCTCCAGATCTTTAATCAACCCTTCAGCTTGTTTCTCTGCTGCTTTCTGCTTGTCCTCAATCACCTCAATGAGCTCAGCCTGGCTTCTCTCAATGGAGCGCACCAGAGCAGTGCAAACCTGAACACTGTCTGATATCTCTCTCTCTGCTTCTCTCTTTCTGGTCTCTACCGAGAGTTTGATTTCCTGAACCTTCTCCAGTCTCTCCTGGATCATCTGCTGCATGTCTCCCTCTGTCTTCTTCATCTGAGTCTTCCTCTCTTCACACTCCTCCTCTAGAGGAACAGTGTCATGGGTCTTGTGGTCCGTCTCAGTGCAGAACCGACACACACACGTCTGGTCAGTCCTACAGAACAGCTCCAGGGGTCTCTCATGCTTCTGACACATCCTGTCCTCCAGGTTCTCCACAGGGTCGATCAGCTTGTGTTTCTTCAAGGCTGCAACTCTCTGATGAGGCTCCAGGTGAGTCTCACAGTAAGAGGCCAGACACACCAGACAGGACTTCAGGGCCTTGATCTTGGTACCTGTACAGTAGTCACATGACACTTCAGGTTTAGTAGGACGCAGGTCTGGACTGATGGCAGCTTTCAGTGGTTCTGACTTCCTGAACTGAGCAGCCATCTCAGAGATGAAAGTGTTGACATAAAGATCTGGTCTCTTATCAAAAGTCATTTTACACATGGGACATTGACACAGGTCACTGTCGTCCCAGTACTTGGTGATACAGGCCTTGCAGAAGTTGTGTCCACATGGAGTAGAGACAGGATCAGTGAACACATCCAGACAGATAGAACAAAGGAACTGTTCTTCATGAAGAATACTGCTGCAGGAAGCCATTTCTACACTGGAGAGAAAGATCAAAAGTGAAACTATGAAAGCTGAGCTGAGTCACAGAGTAATTTGTTAAATGACAGTTTGGAGATTTTGAATTCTTCAAGAAACAGTGATAAATACAGTCATGTTGATTTTGGCCACACTTATGATTCACATTACTACATTGCATTCTCTAACATAAACATACTTTTATGAAATAAAGAAAAAACACTTGACAATATTATGAAAATGCGTACATCATATTCATCAATCCTTGTAATTTAGACTTCTCACCTGTGTGTTTTAGTCTTGATGTTCTGTCTAACTGGTGGATACTTTTAGAAACAGATTCTTGTTATGTACGTCTGTTCAGTGCTGCTGTACGGTAAGTCTGTCCACTTCAGTTTCACTTCAGTGAGTTGAGGTAACAATGCTCCTCCTACCTAGAACTGCTATTAGAAGAATGTTGTACCTTTTACTGACTAGATAGATTACCAGTAAATACCTGAATGTATGGGTGAGAGACCGAGTGATAAGAACAGAAAAGTGAGTTTGTTTTCTCAGCTCAACAGAGTATCTGTTCAACAAATGTTTACCTGGCTGATTAGTAATAAGGAGTGTTTATGTACAGTAGAACTGAAGACTTTATGGTTACATTAATAGTATTTTCTCACCTTTTATTTCATCCTTTACCTCACTTTTTCAATGATCTCATCCTTCCTGGTTTCTGTAGTTGAACCTGTTTTGAGCTTGGGGCACTGTGGGTGTTCACACACAAACAGACACACTCAGACACACACACACACACACAGTCACCAAGTACTGTACACATGAAAATTTGCACACAAATTCTGATCATTGATTAGATAAGATTCTTTCTCTCTTGAGATATTGCTATTGTTTGTGTAAGTTTTCGTGCTTCACTCCTCCCACAGTTTCTATGAGTTTTGGAAGTCAACATGTAAACGTTATGATCCCGGCTGCCTGGGGAGTGACAGGTGAACCCAAATGCAACACTCAGACGCTGATGTGATATGAACCAGGTTTATTGCAGACACAGAGGGTGATGATGGTGAGGTCCGTGGATGCCAGACAGGAGGCAGTGAGGAGGGAGCTGTAGGTCGTAGGTGATGGGATTAGGTAGCCGATGAGGTCTGTGGTACACAGGGACAGAGGTGGATTAGTAACCTTGAATGTACCTTGGTCAGGCCTGGAAATGGCAGGACAGGACTGGGCAGGGCAGGGTAGAGCAGGGCAACGAAACGAAACGACCAACTACCGTCAGAGTAGCAATGTTGAACTGGCGATGAGTCTGTGGGAAGCCAGGGTAGATGAGTTGTGCAGGTAATGATGGATGGGTAACAGGTGTGTCTGGTTGGGAGGTGAACTGGAAGATGTGTACCGGAGTGTTGGGGTCTGTGACCTGGAACACAGACTGGACAGACACGCACAAACCGGACCCCCACCCCTCATCTTTTTCTATGGCTCTGATGTATCCTAAGGTGTGCTAGAGCATGTGTGCCTTCCACATCCTTAGCATCGATTTGACGTCTGCATTTAGTGAATACAAGAATTTTAACTTCCACGCACATCATTCCCACAATGTCTTTAATATTAAAGCCTCGGTCCGCTAACACTAAATCGCCAATTAACAACAGTTTGTTAAGAAGCCCACAATTCTCGGTTATGTGCTTGTCAGATGCTCGTCCCCCCCATCCCTTTGAAATAAATGAAATCTGGCCTTGGGGTGTAATTCCTATCAAGTATTTCATTATGTGTACCAGTGGGAAAAGGATTGTGCGCGCGCCATTCAATTTGACGACCTCTGTACGTATATCAAAACAGTCAACAATAATCGCGACACGCATTCCAAAACATTCATTGTGGCATTGTAAACAGTGTCTCAGGCCACTACAACAAGGGAGTAAGGCATGCATACAGCACATGATGTCTGCAAAGGTAGCATAGCATAAAGTTCTACGTGACACATAAAAACGATAGACGATTGAAAGACGCTGGATTGGAAAATCAAGCCTTAGACGAATGTGTCAGTAAAACCATTTGAAATTGTGACAGCTTCTTCTTTCTGTATTATCTTTGGAAATGTCTTCATCCCTCTTCAACTTGTTTAACTCAGACCTAAGCTCCCTATTTTCCTGCAAAAGACGGGTTACTTCTGCACTGCTCTGCTCACAGAACTGGCATTCTGCTCTTAGTCTCTTGGCAGCCGGTTTGTCCGTCTCTGTCTGTTCTCTACATCCCTCCTCTTCCGCAGCCCCTGCCTCTGCTTGATCCCCACATTCCTCTGCTTGTGCATCTTCTTGTACTCCATCTCTCTCATCTTTGTTCATGTCGTTTTGTTCATTTTGGCCTCTTCCTTCCGATTCTCTCAAATGATGATGTTGTCTGCGGCCATGCCGATCTGATACTGTGGCTGTGACTTCAGGGTGACCCAGGTGCAGTGTTGGAGCCCAGTCTGGATGAGGCTCGTCCATCTCATATGATGGTTTACCTTTGGGGAGACAAAAGTATCCATATTGAAACCAATTATTGCAATCAACAGTGGGAATACATATATATCAGTACCAGTCAAAAGTTTGGACACTTAGTTTGCTCTCTTTGCCGCAAAGAATAGTGCTAACTTAAGTTACAAAATGCAGAGGAACCTATGACTACTCCTCTTTGGAAAGGAACACAGTGAGAACACAATCATTTGCTAAGTGAAGTTTATGAACTTACCTGAATGAAAATGCCTGGAACACACCGTCAATGTTCTTGGGATGTCTAAGTCCGTGCGTCTTGTGGCGGATATCCAGGCCATCCGTCTTCGCTTGGTTACATCGGACACATGACTCCCTTCATTCTGTTTCCAGGCCGGAAAACAATAAAAAGAAAGTCCTTGGTTTATTTTTTGGCCCCGTCGATCGTGTGAACGGACATTACATCCAACAACACAACAGGTTCTTCCCATGACTAAAACTTCCTCGGCGCGTGAAAGAACCGGGATCACGTTAATCCTCCGGCGCGTCACAACAAATGGCCTTACCAGAGCCTGTTCAAGGCATTAAGCCATTCTCTGGCCTCACCTATGGCAATATTTCCCATCAGCCACCGCGGCACTAGAGCCGTGACGTCACGCCCCAAGTACCCATTCCTACTAGGATGTCTACTAGATGTCTTAGATTTCAGTGATACAATAAATACTTTTAGAGTTAATTGGCTTAAAAGATGTCTTTTGAATCCTTCATCATTGTGGTATTTAATCCCTAATCATATCTTTAAAATAGTTGGTGGACTTGATTTTCTTTTGAAATGCAATTATTTACCGAATAATCTCCCTATTAAATTCTAATCTAAATTCCATCAACAAGCTCTTCTCGCATGGAAATTATCTTATCATATTTTCACAATTTCTCTCCTCATAAAGCATTGCTATGGAATAACAGCGATGTCACTATTAAAGGTAAACCTTTGTTTTTGCCTAAATGGCATCAGAAAGGTATCACTTATGTTGTCCAACTGTTTGATAGGTCTGGTACTTTGTTATCCTATGGTCAATTTATAACTGTTAACGAATATAACGAATTTCCCATTCTACCTAAATAATTTAAATATGTAATTCGTGCTATTCCCCACAGGAAGGATGAGATAATTAAAAAAGTGAGGTAGAAGGACAAAATAAAAGGTGAGAAGAGACAATTAATGGAACCATAAAATATTGAGTTCTACTGTACGTAAACACTCTTCTTCCTTGAACAGATACTCTGTTGAGATGATAAAACCAACTCACTTTTCTGTTCTTATCTCTCTCGCTCACTGGTCATCCACACCCACACATTCTAGTATTCACTGGTAATCTATCTAGTAAAGGGTACAATGTTCTTCTAATACCAGTTCTAGCTAGGAGGAGCATTGTTAGCCTACCTCAACTCACTGAAGTCAAACTGAAGAGGACAGGCACTACCGCAGCACTGAACAGACAACAAGAATCTGTTTCTACAAGTAGGCTATCCCTCAGTAAGAGAGAATATCAAGACTAAAACACACAGGTGAGTAGTCTAAATGACAAGGACTGATGATTTTAATTACAGTAGCTGCTCTCAACCGGGGAAAGTATGTGCGTATAAATTACAACCATAGTATGCCTATAATAACTAACCCTTTAATAAGGCTTGCCTAAGATATTCAAAGTACAATTATTAGGATATTACAAGACATGTACAGTTTTCTGTAAGTAACTTCTTGCAGGGTTTTGGTCCAACACCAATTTTGCACACCCAATTCACATTTATCCCCACCTCCATCAGAGACACTGACTGTCTCCCCACCTTCAAGAAAAGGCTTAAGACGCACTTGTTCCGGGAGTACAACGGTACTTAGGAATGATTTGCTGGACCTGATGCTAGTTTCCTCCAGGATCACAATGACTCTTATTGAGAGACTTGCTCTTGTTGGTTAGTTGTAACAGATTTAAATTCTTGTACTCGCTGTGAAATATTTTACTGTTGATTGTTTTTTCTACAGGTACACACTTGCACTTTTTGAGTTTCATGTTGTTTAATTGTAACTTGTTTAACTGCATGCTCTTATGGTTCTTCCCTTTGGCACTTATTTGTTTTTTCACAATGTATGCTTCATGTAGATTAAACTCTGTCTCAGGTTCGACCATCTCATCCTACCCAAAATGCAACAAATAAAACTACAATGGAAGGTTATTCTCATATATGCAATTGCATGTATTGTAATTTTTGGTATAACTCGTATAAAGTTCTATGCGGTTCCAACCAAATCAGAAGATCTTTCTCTTTCACTTCACGTGTCAAATGAGACCCTCACCCCTCTAACTGGCACCAGACATCTACTGGTGTCTGCCTACTTGGAGCGCAGGTTGGAGGAGAACATGGTGCAAATTATCAGTGTGTTCAAGAGAGACTCGGTCCGGGATCTCTTCTGTGTGTTCTGCTGCATGGATAATATGTCGACTACCGTGCCCGCTCAGGTGCTGATGCACTCTGATCACTTTGGCGTCCCCTTTGCTACCACAACATCCTCTGTAAGATTCCTGCTTACTGCAGCATTGTGCCATATGTCACGTTGATGCCACATGCCAATGTCAATAGTATGGTGAAGCATACTATTGACAAATAGTATGCATAGTAGCATCAAAAACCTGCAGAGTGGACAGAAAAAGGAGGAGGAGGACTATCAGTTTGACTTCACCGTCTGCATCTCCAACCTCTTTGGGAACTACAACAATGTGCTTCAATTTACCCCGAGCCTAGAGATGTACAGGTGAGTGTCTACACTGATGATGGAAGCACTGTGTGTCTGCAAGTGTCCGGCAGCATAATGCACCCTCAATACAGGACCTCCATGCTCTTTGTCTCCCAGATTGCTGGGTGTTGGCAGAGTGGTGGTGTATAACACTAGCTGTGGACCAGAGCTAGACATGCTGCTGAAGAGCTACAGTCAGGAGGGCTTTGTGGAGGTGCTGCCCTGGCCCATTGAACTTCACCTCACTCCATCCCCTGGCTGGAAACCAGACCGAGGAGGTGAATTACATTACTACGGCCAGCTGGCAACACTCAACGATTGTGTGTACAGATACATGTATCGCTCGCATTAGGTCTTACTTAACGATATAGACGAGATCATAGTACCGTATCAACACACCAGCCTCAAGTCTGCTTTCGACATGCTGCAAAGACAGTACCCACAGGTGAGTGTGTGTGAAAATGCTTGTGGGAATGTCATTTTTTATAACATTTTCTGTAAACTGTCTCCATCCATCCCTTTGCACAGGCAGGAGTTTTCATGATCTAGAACCATATATTCCCGAACACCCAGTTTGATCCGAGTGGAAGGTACCATGTACTATGTACCCTACTGGGAGGGGGTGCCAGGTGTCAACATTTTGGAGCACATCTACAGAGAGAAGCCAAACTGGAAGCAAACATCACACCCATTCAAGATGGTAGTGCAGCCAAGGCAGGTGTTGGGTCCCGTGTAATTTGATGTACACATTGTATGAAATCATACAAGAATGTTCATCCAATCTGCAAAGCAAACTTCCCGGTGTCTGACTTCCAATGTGTAATTTTTGTTTTTTCTCCATGGACTATAGCATTCATTAGTAATCACTCATTCACTATCGATGTGCTTACACCTTCTTGTGTGTCTCCAGAGTGGTGGAGCAGTGCACAGCGTACTGCACAGCTTCAAGGATGTGGTGGAGGTACCCCCAGGGGTGTGTCGGATCATCCATGTCAGAGTTGCCCTGCAAAAGGCACTGACAAAGAATGAACTACATCAGGACACCAGATTATGGGACTACCACGGACAACTGATCCCCAACGTGGACAAGGCCCTCAGGAGGGCAGGGCTCCTGAAGTGAAAGGGTTTGTGGATACCTGGCGGTATCCATTGTAGCTTAGAGGATGTAAAGACCCTGGAACTCTGATGATGTCAATAGTCATTTTATATTAGTGTCAGATATATCAGCACCATCTAGTGGTACTTCTTTGCTATGGCACTCACTTGTCTCAACACGAATCTGCTGATTGCAATCCCATGAATGTAATGGTAATATAAAATCAAATGTATACACTACAAGAAATTCAATAAAAGTATACATCATAAATACGGGTATAGTTTTATGAAATGGAGTTTCCATAATTTGAATCTGTGTGTACAATTTAGGTCTAAATGTCGAATTTGCGACTTTGAAACCTCCGTCCTGTTTCTTCGGTTGCAAAACGCAACCACATGATTCCATGAGTAGGTTGCATTGGAAGGTCGATTTGCCGGCAAGTTGAGCTATATTTCTAGAAAAAAGATTTATACTGTCTCGTGATATCTTTGCAAACTTGAAACGTGTTATATGTAACGCTTGGGTTTGCTTTACTTAAGGATCGTCATTTATGCTTTTAGATTGAAAACATATTAGCATAGCTATCTAGCTACCAGAGTGCAGCTGGTGTAACAGTCGGACTCTCGGTGCTCGTTTTCCAGCTATGGATACTCGTCATTTGATTAGGAATTGACAGAGCACAACGTCCCTTATTCACCGGTTTATACCATTTACAGATTCTGAATTGGAAGGATGCTTTACTTGGAGAGGAGGGTACTCGGGCTAGCAGCCTGTGAGCTCCATACTGGAAAGCTATTGAAGTGCACCTTGAAGCCTGATTCCCATCACACTTTTAACTCCTTCCTTCTCCAAAGGGCATGGCTTTCGTCACAGCCTCAGCCCAGTGGACGTCACCCTTGTCATTCTCTTGACCAGAGAGCAGCAGGGTTGTATGGGATCCATGCACAGCCCACACAAGCCGGTCCCCATCACCGCCCCCCAACCCTCCCACTCCTGACCCACAGGGTCCTCCTCTCCCAGGCCCCCTCCCCCAAACCCAACTCCTCCGAGTCTGCCGCCAAGATCAAGCTGCGGACCCGTCTGCTGGTGACCCTGCTGTTTGGCGGGGGGCTGCTGGGAACCTGGTGGTACGTCCACTCGGAGAAGGAGCAGAGACGGCGGACGCAACGCATCGAGCAGCTGAGGCAGGTGGCTCTGGGCCACGGGGACTTCCACCTCCTGGACCACAGGGGGCAGCGGAGGACCAAGAAAGACTTCCTGGGGAGCTGGGTGCTGCTGTACTTTGGCTTCACCCACTGCCCGGACATCTGCCCTGAGGAGCTGGACAAGCTGAGCGCCGTGGTCACGGCCCTGGACCAGGACCCCGCCCTGCCCCCCGTCCAGCCCCTCTTCGTCACCGTGGACCCCGAGAGGGACGACGTCGCGGCACTGGCTCGGTACGTCGGGGACTTCCACCCGCGCGTGATCGGCCTGACGGGCACCACGGAGGAGGTGAAGCAGGCGGGGAGGGACTACCGCGTGTACGCCAGCCTGGGGCCTAAGGATGAGGACGGGGACTACATTGTGGACCACACCATCCTCATCTACCTGGTGAACCCCGACGGCCTGTTCCTGGACTACTACAACCGGATGAAGAGCGACAGCCAGATCGCCGACAGCATCAGGAAGCACATGAAAGCGTATGTGAAGTTACTGCCTGAGTGAATGGCTGCTGCTAAAGGTCGAGACTGAACAGGTGGGGATTAATCAAGAGGGATTACTGGATGATGTCAATTGTGCACTTCCTGTTTAAGACCTGGGCTTTTGACACTAAATGATGACACTTTTGGATGGAGCGCCTGCCTGGGCATATGGTTACAAGAACAAGACAGCGGTGAATGATTTGGATGCAGTGTGGATTCATGTGTGGATACAGAATTGCTTCATGTCTGATAGAATGGAGAGCAGTCTGTCAGACGTCATGTCTTTGTACCGCCAATGACATTCTTGTCATTGCTAAATGCCTCTGTACACTTCATACTTCTGTATAAAAAAGGTTCCGAAAATGCACGTGGTCTCTTTACTCACAGGACATGCTGTTTTTGGAAGCTTTTATATAGGCCTTAGTGGTCCCCTTATACTGTATCTGAAGTCTCTTTCCCGAAATTCAGCCTTGGTGCAGAATTACAGCCACTATGAGCAGTCCCACAATGAGCTTTCCTCAGAATGAGCTGTTTCGGTGTCTGTTGCTTTAAATGCTAATGAGGAGGAGAGGCGGCACCAGTGGATGTATCGCAATTGCTGTAGTCCAGTTGCTGTAAAATGCCTCGAATTTGCACATTCTCATCTGATCACCCTGGTTTGCAGAGGTGCACACTCATAGTCATTTCAATGAGGGGAAAGACGGATATCGTGCGCGCGCCATAACACCAACATCAGAACGGTTATCCAAATAACAAAGAAGTGTACAACACTCGCGTTACAGTGTGTGTATTCACACACATACTTGATGCTATCCACCTTTACATTAGCGACAGTAACTGAGCTGTTATCTGCAAAGCTGATGTTACAGCCACATTCTAAGGGTAACAAGCTAGGTAACCATATACAGTAAAGCAACACAATTATTTAGCGTTAGTTGACTTACTTGTCCGAGGTTTGTAGCTGGACCAAAGAGAGTTGGTACTGATCCAGTCTTCAATAGCAGACGGTCAGCAAGGCCAGCATTGTATTGTCCTGAGTTGTGGAAACAGTTGTCGCTGAAATGTTTGGCGCAGACATGCAACACTTTGGGAAGTTGTGTCGGCGCATTTCCAGCGAAAATAAAATTAAGATACTGGTTGTGCAGAGGCTCGGATGAAGGAACTAAAAAAAGACTTTTTTTTTCATTTGTACATCCAAGCACTGAGCAACTGTTATGCTTCATTCGTTTGCTCGCCATGATGTCTCTCCAGGAAAAACCGATATCGCACTATCACGGTCGTAGCTCAGTTTCTCATGGGCGGGCAAAGCAGAGAGAGGGGAGGTCATAGATATATATAAAGGGTAGATGTCTCATCCGCGTTGCCGGACAACGGAGTCGAACGTCCGCACATGGCGGCCATCTTGCTAATCAACTCGCTCACCCATAACATTGTGTTGGTGCTACATGTTCTTTTTAAATGACCATAATTTACTCAATTTTCAACTGATTTTTAAACGGATTGGTTTGTTATCAACGTCAGAGATGTCGGTATGCCACTGCATACTTATGAATATATATATATATTTTTTTGAATAGAAGTATGCAGTTGATCGGTTGAAAATTGAGCAAGTTATGGTCATTTAAAAAGTACATATAGCACCAACACAATGTTATGGGTGAGCGAGTTGACTGTAGCAAGATGGCCGCCATGTGCGGACGTTCTAGACTCCGCCGTAAGACATCTAGTCTTTGGGGGAGGTAACCTTCCTCCTTGTGACGTCACATTTTCAAACAGCAATTGAGCCTTCATTTTCTCTAAGGCGGAGAAGAACACCCAGGGCTTGGTTTACACCTATCGAAAAATTCTAGCCACTGGGGGACCAAAGGCAGGCTAGGGGAACTCATATTAATGTTAAATAAAGTTTTCATGTCATGTGACCTTTAATATACATTTTATAGATAAGAGTTGATATTTGTTTCGGTTTATAAAGCATATTTTTCATATTACAAATATCGAGGCTAACGGAGATACAGTCATGGTGATGAAAGTCTTATCCTAATAGTTACATTGGCTTCTATTCCAAAGAGCTGAAACAGAAAAATAGCATCTACATGAATCATCCAGGTCGAATACAATGTGCCGCTCCCGAAAAAGATATTGCATTCAACTAAACCTATCCTCAGTGACATCTGGTAGCACCAAACAGGACAGGGGACAGCATCAGGCAGACCGAAGCCTGACAGTAAACAAGAGCTTTAGGTACGGATGTGTCCAAAGTGAGTCGTCCACAAAGCCCTCGTCGTTTCAGCCGGGTTTGTCCACCAAGCCCATGACAGGGTGGCGCTCGCTTGCTCGCTCCCACACCCACACGGTCAGATGGGGAGTGCCGTGGCCGCGGGCGCATTGTTGAAGCGCTCGTGGGCCCTGCGCTCGCTCAGCAGGGTCAGCCCCATGGAGTCGACGCTCTCCTCCAGCCCCTCGCTGCAGTCGATCTCCACTGTGTAGTCGTTGGCCTGCGGGAGACGGAGAGGAGAGAGGGCTTTAGGGGAGACACCAGTGAGGAGATCCAGGCGAGGGCTTTAGGCTCTCCTGGGAGCACACTGACCAGCTGGAGGGAGGCCAGCAGGTACTTGCAGGCCTCGAAGTTGTCCGTGCCGTGGACGATGGAGGCCAAGGACCTCCTGTGGCCCACGCCCGCCAGGGCGGACACGATCCGGTTGCCGTAGTCCCGGATGTCAAAGGTCGGACGTTCCTCCTGGAGGGAGAGGGGGGGAGTGGTGGATTAGTATGAAAGACTAGAGGTGAAACACAGCTGACACAATCCTAAACATTTCCTGTCTTAGATGTAGTTCTTTATCAAACCTTTAATTACGCACACTTTGTTTTCCTACTTATTCAGAGAATACAAATTTAAAAACGGTTTAGCCCCAGACAAGACAAGGTCCAAGATGGCCTGAGCTCCATTACCTGCAGCCGGAGCTCCGGGTTAATCTTGTCTTCCCAGTCCTTGACCCTCCTGGACAGGGCTGTTTCCTGGGCGTAGCCCTGGGAGTTCACCAGGAACTGCTCCTGGAGGAGGGCAGGGGAGAAGAGGGGGATGGGAAGGGACCATGAGCCAGCCAGACAGGACAGCAAGGTCGGATCTGATCCAACAGCCAGAGCAGCCCCTGCACGCGGTACGTACCACGCTCTTCTTGACCAGGTCTTCGTAGCTCATCCCATCTATCATGGGCTCTGGCGGGAACAGGAAAGCACATCTAAGTCAGTCCCTCCCCATTGTCTCCTGCTGACATCTTTATCAAACGTGTCGAGTCGAGACAGACTCCTCGGCGTCACCTGGCGCGATGAAGTCGGGTTCGCCCCCGAAGTGGTCAGCGGGGTCATCAGCCAGGGGCTCGTGGTCGTCGTCCGAGAGGTCGTCATCGGGGCCTGGTGGGAAATACGGAAGGATGAGGCCCGGTGATCCTACTGTAGGACCTGTTAGTCTGGTTTCCCCAGGTTCCTTTCACATGCAGGATGATGGAGGGAGGAGCCAGTGGAAGGAGAGTTTCAGCAGGGGTCAGGGGTGAGAGGTCTCACCCTGCAGGTCGGGGTGTCGGAGTCCCTCCAGCCGTCCCTCCTCCTCGTCCGTGGCCCCCCTCTCCTCGGGCTCCAGGTAGGTCCTCCTCAGCTCCTCCTCGCACACCAACACACCCTGGAGACAGGACCGCTATTAGGACACACACACACTCAGGCAGGCACACGCACACACACACACGTGTACATACCGTTTTCCTGAGGATTCTCCTTTTGGTCTTCAGCTTATCTTTCATTCGACTGAGATAAATGTAGTTCAAGTCTGGAACAGAGACACACACACTTCCATCACAACAACATCCTTTTCATTTAATTCACGGGAATAATCAGTCGCTTCTATGAGCCATTACCTGTGAATGCGGGTCCATTCTTTAGTTTGGGTTCAGTGGGATTGTCTGCGAGTGAGAGATAGTTCTGCCTCATGAGTCATGACTACTGAATTCAAAGGCAAGGCTTTATATAGACACACACTGCCGTAACACAGACACACAGGAGCTTACATGTGCCAGTGTACCAGCTCAAGAAGTCCTGCAGCCCCGAGGGCCCTTTTCTTTTCCTCTTTCCGGAATCATCCAGGCCTGCAGGAACCTTGTAACACTTCCCTGAGAGGAGACGGAGAAACACACACACAAACACACAGAAATGAGCCAAATGAAATGAGCCACAGGCTGACCCATGTGTGACTCTGATATGAATAGCAGCTTAGCCAAGTTCCCTCACCTGTTTTCAGGGGCTTGTCCTCCCCGAACGGCATGTACGGATCATGTAACCTCCACGCGTTGGCCTGAGAAGAAAAAAAGAAAAAATAACTACGATCAGAGATTCTCTATTGAGAGGGTTCTGTCCCGTACGGGGCCTGTCTGTCTGGGTGGAGCGTACCGCCTGGGCTCTCTGCTCCTCCATCCTCTTGTCACTCTGCTCCTCCTCTGCAGACTGGACGCCCCGCCTCGCCCTCAGCACCCTGCCCTCGCCGAGGGCCTGGGACAGACGAAACACACACATGATCCATGAGTCGTGGTTTTAAGAATGCATGCGTGCAAATGTACAGTCCTGTGCAGAACTCTTAGGCACCCAAGATTGTTTACATTCAAATGGTCTTGTGTGTATGTATATATATATATATTTCATTATTTCTTAAAGCACTTTTTCTTCTCCTGTCTAAGACTGTTGCACAATACTGCGTTGTGTGATGGAGACAAACTGGGGTGGTGATGGGTGGTGGTGGGGAGGTCTTACCTGGTGTCTTTCGATGTGCTCCTCTAGCTCCTGCTCCATCCCTGCCCCGTCTTCCAACGGAAGGAACGGCTCTCCTCCGTCTTCATGGTCGTCCCCGGCGACGCCCATCCCTGCATCCTCGCTCACCTGTCCCGCATCATCTGGAAAGGCCAGCGACACATTCAGCATTCCCTGCACTCGTTCGAGTAAACACACGCACAACACAAGTATCCCTCACGTATAAAAGGGGTAGTCAAGAGCTGAAGAGTCTAGATTTCATACAATAGCTTCAGGTCTTTTTCAGTCATGTGAATTCACCACAAAGGTAGTGTTAGGATGAGTGTTGGTCATGTGTCTTTATATGGATGTCCGGTATTTGGGTGCCCTCCCTCCAGCACTTACCCTGGTGGTGGAACAGGCTGATGGGAGCCATGGGGGCATCCAGAAGGGCTTCCCCCAGGAAGTTGCAGCGGGCGGTGTCCAGGATGAGGCGGACGATGCCCAGGGCGTCAGGGGTGAACGTGTTCATGCGGAAGTCTTTACAGCTTCCCAGCACCTCGCCTTTCAGACTGGAACACACACACAGCTCCATGACTGCCCTCGACAGGTGAAGGAAGCCGGCTGGGCTCTGTGGTGTTCAGGACCTACCTGATGAGAGGCAGCTTCTGTTTCTCAAAAGGTTCAGGAGGAATCAGAGAGTCTGGGGGGAGGGGCACCACAGCCACACTCACACAGGAGAGCTATTACATGTGTTCCAGACACACACACACACACACACACACACACACATGAACTAGGCCAACCAAATGAACAGATTGGTAACATCAGCTACTGCTACTAGACTGGAGGCAACTGTGGCACAAAAAGATGTCTTTCTGAAACGCTGCTCACCGCGTTTGACTCGTTCCTCAGTTCTACATTCTGAGACGTCTCGGAAGAGATCGTATCCAACAAATCCATCTGGAAGACATGGAGAGCGTCTCGAAACGATAGTTGCTTGCGCTCCAAACAACATCCCTTTGCCAGCCTCGGGGGCCAGTACAAGGATGATGATACTTTGGGGATGTAACAACTTTTTTAGAATGTAACAACTTCACTTTCAATGCTAGTTCCCTGTTTCGAGTGACTTGGGACATTGATTGGGTAGGAAACTGGAAGTTTTAGATGGGCACACACACACACCCTTATGCTTACCCCAGCATTGTCCATGTCATCGCCATCTGCTCCCCCATTTTCTCCGCCCTCCTCCCCGGACGCTGCCTGCTTTTCACTCCTGCAAGAAGCGCAAAATGAATGAGTGTAAGATACGTGGTCTTGCATGCTCCATCAGAGGCATACAGGCAACTGTCCGCCCCGACCAGGAGTCGAACCTACCACCTCTGACTTCCAAAGCACCATCACTACCAACTATGCCAACGAAAAGCTAGAAATTGTTGACGCGGGTGGCCTGTTACATACTTGAGGAGTGAGTTTCACCACACACCGGCTACATGAGGACATGCAGAATCACTCACTTTTTGTTCCTGGCAGAAATGTAGTCCAGTGTTTGATACACCAGGTTATACAGGTGCTCCACCTGGAACGTGAGATATGGTTAGCACCAGAACATCACTCACCACCATGATGCCACATAATGGAGACTTGCTCTGGATGTATGAAAGTTGATGACTTGACGTGAATTACCGACTCAAGTCAACGGAATTACCTTCTTGCTGTAGATACATGTTGACCCTTGTATCAAAAGAGCTGCCTCTGCAAAATTAAGCGTGGTTTTGCCTCCGTCGAAAGTGATGCACATCTCGTCCAACTAAAATAACCAGGAAGTGATGACAAAAACATGACAACATAGTCTACCTTCAGAATATGCCCACATCGAGATAACAACTAAACCTAAATGGTATCCAGCCATCCACGTTACCTCTTCCAAATAATCAGCTAACTCCGCAGCAACGTCAACATCCCAGTTCTTCGTGAGCTCCCGGATGGGTTGCAAAAGATGAGCGAATCGAGTCTCCGCTGAGTCCATAGTTGTCTTCAATATGATGTTTGAAAATAATGCAGTAAGACTTTGTTAGCATACTTGGTGGTAACATCACAAGGTTACACGAACAGCCTAATAATAGCTTGCACCGAGTACAACGTTTGTGAGTACAGATGAAAAGAGTATTCAAAACGAACTCGCTAGAAACCTAAATAGACTAGCTACATAAGCTGTCAAGTCTAGTACTGACTGTTAAGCACGACGTACTGTACAGTACAGTACTCCAGCTAGAACTTAGTACAGTTAGCTGAGTAGTTCGGTGATTCAGACATTGAAAACCCTGAGAGTTCAAGTTACATGCGAAAACAGAGAAACACTTACCATGTGTGTTTTCTTTAAATAAATAAACAAGGTTTATGGAACTGTATACAATATGTTTACTAAATGTAAGCAGTTGGAGCTCATGAGATAGATCACGGATAGCGTCCGTTCAAAAGCAGCGCGCTTAGACACTGTTTTGTTTTCGCGCTTGGGTCTTCTTCCTTGACGTTTTTCCTGTTTGACTAGGCAGTGTAGGAGGTCGCTGTACACTTTACTGCCATCTGCTGGTGAGCTCCACTAGTCCTCCCTCAATGCACTTCTGCTATTTGATCGCATGATGGAGCCCGTCAACTTGTTAGGACTGGTGACTGACTTGTAATTGCAGACGTGTGAATGTGTGTGAAGCGTATGTGTTTGCGTGTGTCTATGGAGAGGGGGAGTCTGAGAGAAAAAGACCAGTGTGCCTCTCATATATTTAGTTTTAACAGGAGGTGTGATGTTGCAGTAGCTTGAGGTCTTGTGCAGTTCCATTCGTGTTGGGATTCGTGTCGAAGAACGGAATTGTATTTAACAAGGCACAGTGCAACAACAACATATTTTGCAATATAGCGCTCTGCAGATATCAAAACCAATAATATCAATAATATCAATCACCAATAATGATAAAAGTCAAGTGTTTTGCTTCACTAGTTTAGATTATCTAACGGCCGAAATCGTCTTTAATCAAGGTATTCAGAAGCCAGTCTCAAATTCAATAGCCTACTGTAATTGGGTGTTCTGAACAAAGGCCCGTTGCTCCCAAAATAGATTGTATTAAAAGCTGATTAAACGAATTACATAACGTAGGTGTGTATTTATACAGCGCATGACCTGTTATTAATGTCAAGACCTTAACATACCCACATGTAGGTCTGGACTGCAGTGGGACTGAGAAACGGCCCGGGACTTTGAAACGCAGACCGGCCCACGTCCGTGTATTATTATTAGGCTATATATATTTTTTTGCATTATGCCGCGGACGTTTGACCGGCCGTTCGGGAAATCTCCCGACTTTCCCGACGGCCAGTCCGACCATGCCCACATGAGTCGAGAACTGAGCAGTCTAAAAAAGGTAGGCAACAGGCAATTCTAGAACAATTTCTCAATGAGCCTAGAATACCGATGAAGCGTCCATAGTATCCTAATGATAATAAAATGATTATTTATTTGATGTAGGCTAATAATAGGCCAGGTTTGTATCTTCACATCCAAATTATATTGCATGGAAGTTTAATCGTTGGAATAGACAATATATCACTGGGTTGCTTCTGATACATGATGATTTCCATCATCCTTTATGGCAAACGCATTGTAAGTCTAATGAACATTATTTGGGTCTAACTAAACTGCCTTTAAAATTGATATCGCTCTTTGTTTTAATAGATGTGGATTTTGTTAACACCAAAGTATAGGCCTATTGAATGCTCATCGCAGCTATAAAATAACAAAGAGCCTACATTTACAGTAGGCTAACATAATTCCATCAGCTTTGTGTGTGCTTATCACAAGTAGGCTATTATATCATTTATAACACACAAAGAGGAAACACTGCACCCGAGTGTGTGTGACAGGGGAGGGAGAGACGGAAAGCGGAATAGACCTATGTCTCATCTAGTTAGTGCCACCTTAAATGGCTTCCACACCACGTGATACAATTCCTGGAAAGTTCTTGGAAATCGGCCTTTTGTGTTGAGACTTGTGTGTTTATGCCATTGATAGTGAAGTATTGATAGTGAAGTATATGGGGCTAACAGCAACACATACAAAATCAGTGTATACAAGTCTCCAAGAAAAACAAATCGTCATCGGACTTTTAACAGGTTGTGTGATGTTAGGCTACTCAGTGATATGTGACTTTCATGGATCGTGGTCTTAGTATGTCAATGTTGTTTTGCCTTGGCTAGTTTATAACCAGCTAGGCATTTCTAATGACGCCAAAGTATGTAGATATCTATCGGAATTAAATAGATTTGTATACCACTGATTTTGTTATCGTCTTGCACACTACAACAAACGAACGTGTCTTTGGAAGGAGTCCATCTAATTAGCTAGCTGACGTTCAGCTAACTATTGCACATGTCAGCTCAAGGACGCTGTTTACCCTGTGGATTAGTTTACGAGCCGTAGGAAAGCACTGTCTAACTCGCGTTGATGCATCTAGCCAGTCTAGCGAGTGTTATAGCTGTTGCTGGGAAAGTTGTTATTATGTCTGTGCCATCACTCGTTTGGTGGTTTTACGAAAGGGTTAATTTAAGCTAGTTTGCATTGAAATCGGTGTCAGATAAGCGCAAACCGGAGCAGTTGCTTGGCCGTCGGTCCATTTACGGGGTAAGAAATACTATTTACTTTTGACTCTACAATTTATTTTTAAAAGATTGAGTAGCCTATTTATTGGATACAATTTGTAGCTGTGTGACAATGAGAATCCAACTAGGTAGACACGTGGTTATTATGGTAGCTGTCATTTTTAGCCGTGCAAAAAGCCGTCTATTCTGTATTCTATGATACAACTAAGTCCCAAATTGAGAACGTTAAGATCTATTGTCGGATAGCACAAAATGAATACTAATGTCATGGTATTTTTAGATTATGTGTAGATTTTTTTTTTTGTTGATAAACGTACAAACTATATTTTGCCATCGTGTTCAATATGCAAGAATATATAGGCTATACCATTCTTGTGTAATGGCGTCTTACTATGCATACAGAACGGCATACGCACCGCTCCGGTGCGCTCGAGTTTTGCGCTCACATCCTTGCCCTAGTTAACGATCAAAACAGTTACATATAGTGCATGTTAACCTATGGAAGTTTATTAGACTCTTTATTAAACTCTTTATTAGACTATATTCAAATGGCACGGCGTTTTTCAAATAGTAATTCAATGTGCAAAGTGGCAATGCAATCTGCAATTCAAATGAAAAAGCAGTTGTGAAATGGCATTTCAATATGAAAATGACAATGCAATGCTCAATTCTGTTTGAATATTTTAATTTTGTTGTTGAATGAATGCTTATTACATTGCATTTCATATTGACAAGGTTTTTTCGACTCTTTATTTAAATAACAAAGCATTTGTCAAAAGGCAATTCAATGTGGGGCAGCGAAACAGCGCCCCTAGTCTATTGCATTATCATTTACTTCTCACCACGCTCTTTTTGGTGCAAATTCAAATGGTAATGCAATCTGTCAGTGACTCGTCAAGGCAGGTCTTCCGTTAGGACTTTGACGTGTTTTTTGTGTTTATTCTGACACTTTCAATTTCGTTAATGCTCAAATCCGGACCCAACAGTAGGCTACAATTGAATTTAATATTTTACTTTATTGACATACTGCAATACTATTGTTTAAGGGAGTGTTTTAGTCCGCCTCTTCACTAACGGAAGTTTATTTAGTATTATCAATCTGCAGATTTAGAGAGTTTAACATAGCTCAAGACATAAAATGACCAATTTCAGTGCACTGGTTCGTGCAAGTTCTAATGTGAAAACATGCCCCTGTGAAAATGTCCCTGGCATTTTTATATATATTTGTATAAATATATATTTATTTATTTTACGTTGTTTTTCTTCTTCTAGTAGTCATCATGAAACGAGGGAGGGACATTGCAGCCTTTTTGCCCCAGTAAATAAAAAAATGAGAGAAACATATCAAGGTATTGAGAGAGCTGAGGAGCTGGAAGAGGGAGAGCCAGAGCCGTTTGTATGATTTTAATGTAAAGCAAAATTAAAGTATTTCATGTTTAAATATAATTTGTTTCCATTAAATACTAACCCCCCCCCCCCCCCCCCCCCCCAGTAAAATTGGTCTAGAACCGCCACTGTGTGAAAACAATTTGCGACCATGCAGTTCGTCAGCGATAACGTGAGCAAACGGCGCTTGATCGGCCATGATGAAATTTGAATTCTATTTTATTACAGGGGCAGTGCACATTAATAAACATGACTGTAAATGTACCAGTATTAGCTATTTTTCATCTGTAGACCCTTGACAGACTGTTAAAATGTCATCCTAAAAAATGTCACCCTAAAAAAACAATACATAACAATACTTATATCAATACAAAAACACATTAGTCTAATTAACGTGATTGATTGATTCCAAGCACACATTTAAAATCATTTAAATACCTTATATAAGTAAGACATTTGATATAAACTCATATGATTGACATAAACGCAGCACGGGAAAACAGAAAACGTCCGACTTGACGGCTCCTTTTTTAACTCCTCCCCCGACTGCAAGCGCCAACTCTCGCAAATCGGTGCAGCCAGCCGCAGCCGAACACACTTATCAACAAAATCGGCATGGCCGAGGTGAAATGCCAACTGTTCAATGTTTTATTTATTTATTTTTATTAGCAATTTCAACAATTTCAAATAGCTACAATTGAATTTACAAGAAACAGAGTAAAATAAACAAACTTAAAATGAAGAGTATACATGTATAAATTAAATTAACCAAAATTAACGCAAGGGGAAATAAAAGTTTATATAAATATATTAAAATTAGATCCAGCCAACTGTTCAATGTTATCCAAGTTACTGAACTGAAGACACACCTTGACGAGTCACTAAGAGATTGCATTTATGTTTGAATTTTGCACCAAAAAGAGCGTGGTGACAAAAAAAATATATAGCCTATGTTAATGCAATAGACTGGGGGCGCTGTCTTGCTGCCAAAAACTTGCCATTATGAAATGCAATGTATTAGGCTTTCATAAAAAAAAAAATCTATATAATTCAAACTGAATTGAGGATTGCATCATCATTTGCACACCAAATTGCCATTTGACAAATATTTATCCATTTGAATTGCGGATTGCATTGCCACTTTGTACATTGAATTACCATTTGAAAAATGCATTACCATTTGAATAAAGAGTCAAATAAGCTTCCATAATTAGCCTACATGTGTTTACGTCATCTGTGTATCCTATTAATCGGTTACTATACATGTCAATGCAAGTGTCAAACATGATAGCGAAAAACATAGGCTATTACAAATATAGCCTATTGTTTTTTTATATTTTTTATATTTTTATATTACAGGTCAATCAGTTACTTAATGTGAAGGGGGCCGAAACTGGCCATTGCAGTGAAAAACTGGAGCAGCTGTGTCTGTCCTTCGAGGACTTTAATCAACCTTTGTCGGATGTCTTTGGCGTTAAGCTAGGCGGTTCTCCAATGACCTGCCAGTCATCAGAATCAACGGAAACCCTCGAAAATGAGAGACGATCCGACAACGAGTCTGGAGTTGTAGAATCTGACGAGAGTCGAATTGCTTCAGCTATGAAAGATCTTAGAAACACAGGTATGGATGTTATTTATTGTTAACTTATTAGTTTCACTTTCACAGCACGTGATAGACTGTGACACAGAAAAGGCTGTAGGCCTACGTAAACTGACACAAGAATGGTCGTCTAATGAGATATAAAAGTTGCCATGCATCAAATTAAATGAATGATGGAGAAGAAAGTTAAAGTATTAAAAAAGTAGTGCTTAACCAACGGTGTTGTAAGTTTGAGACTGAGAATTTGAATAATGCGTGCAATATAGCATACCATGTTGACTATTGAATTGTTGTACGCGGGCTGTTGAGCCTAAATTGATTGAAGATTCATATGAATCATATAGGCTACGTGCATATTTTTCGGCATGCGTTGAGCATCTCAGATTTTTTTAATTCCATCAATTTGACAAATTACATGACATTTTATACCAGAGGTGAAATGTGTTTCTCAGTAACAGTGCGAATGAATGTAAGCTTCTTTATATTCTGAAGCTGAATGTCAGTATGCAGAATCAGACCCTATGTATGTGGAGGTGTAGAATTTGCATGCGGAATTTAAGGTGACCGAATTAGGATATCAGAAGCACTAATTCAGCTAACAACTTATGTTGCAAAATGTGTCTTAATTAGTTTCTAAAGATCTGACTGTCATCTTCACTAATTACATGGCATTGGTGTATTTCCTACATTCTCATTGACAATACTCTAAAAGTTTGTGTCCTTCGAAATGAGTCCCACTACATCCCACTACATCTATATAGGGTTAGGATTTACTTTTGCTCTCCTGTTAAAGGTGGAGACGTCTGAGCGTCGTCCATTTTGGGGTGAGGGTGTGAGGGGGCCAGTATGAGGGAGAAGGGAGAAAGAGGACCAGACCACAGCTGCTGCAGTAGAACTGCAGCCAGCGCTCTCACACATTTCAATTTACCATTCATTGTTTTGCTGGCTTGCGTTCCAAAATATATGTACGCAAAGGGAATGCTGGTTTCATAAATAAAAGGCTGCATAAATAACCTCCTTTGATTAATGGAAATCATGTGTGGGGACTTCAAACCAGCAAATGTGGCTAGTAAATGAGGCTGATACAGTGTGTGTGTGTGTGTGTTTGCCTTATACAGGCTGGTACTGGGGCAGCTTAACCGCCAACGAAGCCAAAGAGATCCTCCAGGACGCTCCTGAGGGCACGTTCCTGGTGCGGGACAGCTCCCAGAGGGACTACCTGTTCACCATCTCAGCCATGACCTCCGCCGGACCCACCAACCTGCGCATTGTGTTCAAGGAGGGCAAGTTCAAACTGGACTCTGTGGTTCTGATTAAACCAAAGCTCAAGCAGTTTGACAGCGTTGTCCATCTAGTGGAGCACTATGTACACTTGTCCAGGACTAGCAACAAGGGCTTGTCGCAGCCCCTGGCACCAGTCAACGGCACAGTCCAGCTGCTCCTTACCAAGCCGGTGTACACCGCCACACCCTCGCTACAGCACCTCTGTAGGGTCGCCATCAACAAGGCCACCAGGCAAGTGCAGGGGCTGCCGTTGCCCAACAGGCTCAAGGACTACCTGACAGACTACTCTTACAATGTATAAGACTGCTAAAGATAGGACCAGTCTACCGACTACACTCAACCAACTGAGTGGACCAGAGTGCAGTTCAGCAACGTGGCATGCATGGTACCCAAAGGACTTAACTCCAATCTCCAGCCCCAATCCTGAGATTCAGCCTAGGTCTAAATGGATCTTGTGGTAGAATGCACAGTACAAGCAGGGGGGGGGGTGGTCAGTAATGCTGTTTTAGGTGTTCTCTCATGTTATATCCTACCTCTTGTTTGCTACAGATATAAGAGAGGGGAAGTAGATAAGGGTGTAAGAGCTGGGGCTCCGGGTTGTGACTCGATGTCGTACGAGGGTTCGGGGTCAGGGGTCGTGTTTGTCATCTCCGAAAGGGGAGCAAATGTTTTTAAGCCGAGATGTTTTCCCTGCAGTGTTTCACTCGGAAACCTGTGTTGAGTTTCTTTAGTTGTTGCTTCAGTCATACAGACTCTGCCTTTTAATGTCTGAGACATGGGTGTCTGGCTGACTGACGGTGTGTCTGTCTACATTGGTTGTGAATTTTTTTCAAAATCTATATTATGTTATTTCTTTTGTATTTTAATCATAGAAAAAAGGTTTTATTTTTCCCCATTCATGGTGATGAGAAAGTGCAAGCAATGTATAGATTTTTCTGTCACACTTGCCAAAAGATGAAAAAATAAATAATAGATTCTTTGATCAACAGAACATGCATGTACAGTACAGTATAGCCTACCTAGACTTATTTTTTACACTTGGTTTGTCAAACTTGGCCTCGCCAGCTGCCCTATGGCTGTGATGAAACAGGCCACATTTGGGATTTATGAATTTAATTTAAGCCTAGTTGAATGAGGGTATTTTAATGATGATTTTATGATTGTATCCTATGGTGTTCTCTTCCAAAAACAACATATTCAAAAGCATGAAAGACCCTAATTGTCCAGTCTCCTATTTACTCAGGCAGGTGATTAATTGAATATAATTCTTTGTTGTCCCTGCTGCAAATTGTTTCTCACTTATACATGCTGCCAGTAAGCCCCAGTGTGTGCTAACAGTATCAAATCCAACTTATTGTGCTATTAAATCCTTCAGATGGTGCTTAATCACAAGTGTATTTTTACTCTGCGGGTGAAAAAAGTTACAAAATAAATCCTATTAGTTTGGATCAGACTGTACTCAAAATCTCTCTGTTCTACTTGCCAAAGAGTATGGTAAAGCAGTACCAAGACGGAAACAGTCCGTCTTATATTGGAGTGGATTTGTGCAATACACATTACAGTGGAATTATATAAAACAGTAGAGAATGGATCCCAGCCCCTAGGTCATGTTGATGGGGACCGTTTTTCACATACCATTCCAACAGACTGTTCTGGCCAGGCCTCAGAATGGACATGCGGGCTACAGTGATGCTTTACTGCAGCTCTCTGTTTACAGGCTCTTCTTCTGAGAATCCCACTTCCGCTAATTATAGGTTTTGATAAGAACCTGTTTTGGATGGGCTTCCGAAAGGCTGTTTTAATTTCCAAACAATACAGCTGCCCAGTCACGTGTTGATGTGGTACTTCTCATCGTCATTGTACGTGGTCTATACTTCAGTTAGATTGATACGTACATGACACGCTAAATCACCAAACCATTTACGATTCGAACAAATAGGGTATGTAAAGCTTGTTTGCACCTGAATCAACTGCTTTGTTGAGGAGGTCTACTGCCCATAGCCAACTCCTTTACTTTACTGTCTTGACTGCTGAATATATTTCCTTGTGACTGTATGGCTGCTCTACAGACCCATGCTCTGGTGGAGATAGAACAACAGGAGTTGATACCAGGAAGTTTGAACAACACAGTGATACCAAACATTCTAGACTTTACTAGGAGAATCACCACGGTCATCAGTCAATAGAGATCGATGTCCACATGCAGACACTGAAAATGACAACATTCTAATATTGGCTGTCAAACATAGGAATGCTAGCTATCTTAAATTGCTATATAGAAATCGAGTTGGGACACAATGTCTGATGTCATAATTAAAAGTATATGTATGAAATATCACCCTTTTTCACATATTAGGACACAATTAACTAAAGTAGACAACTACAAGTCATTTCTGTCCAGTGAACATTCTACTACATAGGGATTTTTATTATCTACATGTCTTGGGTTAAGAAAGCTGATCTAGTATCCAGTCTTTTTCTAAAACTGATCCATAATCTCTTCCTAATCAGGCCAAGCAGGCTTCAAAATCAAGAAACAATGCATTTCACTACACTATTATGCTTTATGATGCATTGGGCTGATAGCTATGCCATATATCACAGGGTGAAGCATGCGGTGCTTTGTGAAAGCTGCTAGACAGTAATCTGATACTGTCTGTAGAGAAGTAACATTGAGGTAACATTTGCTTGTTGAGTTTAAGCTCTTTCAAAGCCATTACAAGCTTGTATATGTTATTTCAGTAAGGTTATCTATTTAACAATTACTGGCACCAAGATACACTATATTGCCACAAGTATTCACTCGTCTGCCTTCACATGCATATGAATGTGAGTGACATCCCATTCTTAAACCATAGGATTTCATATGATGTCGGCCCACCCTTTGCAGCTATAACAGCTTCAACTCTTCTAGGAAGGCTTTCCACAAGGTTTAGGAGTGTGTTTATGGGAATATTTGACCATTCTTCCAGAAGTGCATTTGTGAGGTCAGACAGATGTGTGACGAGAAGGCCTGGCTCGCAGTCTCCGCTCTAATTCATCCCAAAGGTGTTCTATTGGGTTGAGGTCAGGACTCTGTGCAGGCCAGTTCTTCCACACCAACCTCACTCATCCATGTCTTTATGGCCCTGGCTTTGTGCACCTGAATTCAATGATTTGGATAGCTGAGTGAATACTTTTGGCAATATAGTGTACGTCTGGACTGATTACTTTTGCTAATGGATATCAGTGTTGAGTGCAAAAGTTATATCATCACATACTTCCACAGTAAAGTGTATGTCTGTGTTGTATTGTAAGAGGCTTTAGGGTACCGTGGGGTGTTTGCCAATAATTTCCAACCTTTCCTGTGTCCTGTCCAACTGGTTTACTTTCCCCTCATTCCCATTTGAGAGTCAAATACAGTATCCTAACACTGTAGGCTTTCATGAAAACAACTTCCCTGATAACTGCCATCCTGGACAAAAGGACGGTTGAGCCAGTCAGAGTTATCGTGATTTTATCTAATCTTTCAGACACTCTGAATATTGTGGGATGATGCCTATGTAAGAGTGACCCTAGGCATCCTTTGGCTTTGTTTCAGCGTGGGGATCAACTATCAATAAACTTTCATGTTAAAGTAGCTTACAAACTTTTAGCCATAGCTTTTAATGCTATCGTATTGGAGCAAAGATGTATGAGGTTTAGGTAGACCTATCGGCTTTACATAATATTTTCCTGTGTATTGAGCTAATGGGACACACAAAGTAGTAGATCAGATAGCATACAGGTCTGGGTTAACTCTCACTTTAATTTCGCTAGACTGTTCTCCAACTTTAAGCTTATCACATGCAGGTCAACTTTTTTCCAACTCCAATTTAACAGTTTTCTGCGAGCCTACCGTTCAGTTTTATCTATAGAAACCAAACAAATTATATTGTCTGTAAATACAACAATGAAAAACTAAAGTTAAAATCGACAACTTTTGGTTGATGTCGAAGAAAAATAGTTTTCGCAGACAGGATGTTTTGTGTGTTAAAAGCTCAATTTGCAACTGTATTGCCAATTTGCTGTCCCACTCGTTTCCTTCAATATCTTTCCAATCATTTGCATTAATATATGCATGTAAACTTTTCGTGACGACCTTTAAAATACTATTATAAATTCAGCCAATAATGGTTCCGGGGAGTCACGTTTCTCGACGGACATTACTTGAGCAGACCCTTTACGAAATGTAAATACGATCGTAGGTTACTGTCGGCAAACAAATTCAAGAAAGATTCCCAGCGACTTTACTAGTCTACTACTTGAACGAGTACCGAAGAATGATAGCTGACAGCTTACACACGCCATATTGTGTAATGGTTTGGCTAATAGTCCACGTCCTAAAGTCAAGAACAAAAATAAAAGGCTATTGAAAAGTCAAGTAAGCTGTTCTTTCGATATCCTACACTATCAGTATTTCGAGGTCTCGCTTCATGAACATGGACCAGACACATAAAGAAGTGCTGAGAAAACATCGCCTAGACTTGTCGAATCAACTTTTAATTGGCGACACTATCATCCATTTTCTTTATCAAGAAAATATTTTAACAGAAAATCACGTAGAAGAGATACAGGCCCAAATAACAAACAAGAAGAAGACACTGAGACTGCTGGATATCCTCCCCACCCGAGGCCCGCGAGCTTTTGACACTTTTTTGCAGTCTCTGGAGGAGGAGTTCATCTGGATTAAAGACAAACTACTCCAAGATCTGGACACAAATGCACATGAGATAAGTTTAACAAGTGAGGCTTATATTCTTTAGCCAATGTATTCGTCTGCATGCAACAGGGCATTGCCTGACAGTCTAATCAGCCTGGGTATTTAAGTTAATATGTTTAAAGGGGTCATTAACTGCAAAACCGAGTTTACCATGTCAAAGTTGAATAACGACAGTTCAGTGGGTAAAATGGACATACAGTGAACCTCAAAGTCCATTGACACCTCTTTCCAATGCAAATCTTGCAATTAAAAAATGAAGCTGTAAAACGGTCAGTTTATAAAAAGCCACTGAACTGACTCAGTTCGGTGGCTCCACCTTTTTTGGCTCTAGTCACGCCCCAAAATTTAGATCTCAGACACTAGTTTAGCTGCACGCTGCTCTGTGTACTTCCACAGGAATTACAAAAAAGAAAGTTTGGAGATTTTTGAAGGATATTGAAAATGAACCACAATCGTAAATGCAGTGTACTGTACAGGGAATGCTGACACTTTTCATAGTCTTCCCAAGGAACCAAACACTCGATGGGCATGGCTGATGTTTGTCTATAAGAAGATCCCTGTGAAGTTCAACACTCAATTATTCATTTGCTCAAACCATTTCACCAAAGACAGTTGAAAACCTTGAACAATTTAAAGCAGGATTTGCTAAGCTGCTGTTGCTAAAGATAGGTGCTGTTCATGCTTATCACAACCCTAAGCTATTAAGTTGGCTATGTTTTTTGTCGGTAACAGTTATTAGCAATGCTAACATCTCCTGTATCTCAAGCATAGGTAGAATGTGTGATGTTTTAGTTTATTGGCAATGGGGCGAACGTTATTTCATTTTCCTGACTGTTTCATTCTGATAAATAACCTGTGTTGTCATGTAAATCTACAATTCACGATGCATGTTTGGCTATGTTGCTCTTTGCTCCGCAGCTTCACTCGTTCTAAACCAACCAATCATCGCGCAGCTCATCTATATATTCATGAGCATGCCATAAAAGGGAGCAAATCTCTAGTTTTATACTAGGGCTATTTCACAGGGTGCATCAGGGCACATAGAACAGCACCCAGGCCATTTTCAGCCCAACCAATGTTACATACCGTATTCGGAGACCTTAAAGGGGTAACTGACTGATTTTATAGGGTATTTCACATTGTTCCTTAAGGTCTCCAAATATTTGCTGCAGAGCAAAGAAGCAACATAGCCAAACATGCGTTGCGAATTGTAGATGTATATGACAACACTAGTTATTTACTTGAATGAAACACAATCAGGAAAATGAAATACCGTATTTCTTAGATTTAATGCTGCAGCGTTTATTACACAATGTTAAATTTTGGTGCAGCGTTTATTTGAGTGCGGCGTTTAATCTAATAAATACAGTATTCTAGGCTAGCTGCGCTAGCATACTAACGTGTCTTTAGACAAGCTTGCTAGTTCGCTACATTTAATGTTCTTAGCTAGTTTGAACAGTACAGTCTTCTAAATCACAGATAAAGCAACGAGCAAATGTCAATTTAGCTACACTAGCTAGCTCTATCGCATCTGCTTTTTATTAACGCTGATTTGCAAGGAATGCAAGAACAGGTAGATTGCGAAAACACCTAGACTGTAGCCATGTAAAGAGCACCTGCCTCTCCAGTTCTTACAATAGATAATCTAGACAGGCGTTAGCAATGGGCTAAACTGCTATTCGTTTTCTGGCATTTTTTTTTTGTAAGCTTCCCTTCTAATGACAACTAACAGCTAGTCTAGCTAGAGTCATTTGCTAAGTAAGGTATGTTGATGTGTATTTGAAACGTATTTAGCATTCTACCTATGCTAGATACAGGAGATGTTAGCCTTGCTAATAACTGTTAGCGACAAAGTCATACTTACAGCTTGCGTTTGTGATGAGCATACGGTCGGTCGGAACAGCACCTCTTTTCAGCAACAGCGGCTTGTGTTTAAATCCTTCCTTTAAACTTCCAAACTTTCTTTGTAATTCCCGTGGAAGTACACAGAGCCCGCTCAGCCACCTGACTCCCTGAACTGTCGTTATTCAACTATGACAAGGTAAACTCGGTTTTGCAGTCAATGACTCCTTTAAGGAACAGTGTGAAATACCCTATACAATGACCCCTTTAACACATTTTCTTCAAAACAATGGAGCTGAACGAAAACTGTGAGTTACAGCTCACAACATATACCGTGTGTGTGAGAGACAGAGAGAGAGACAGAGAGAGAGACAGAGAGAGAGACACAGAGAGAGACACAGAGAGAGACACAGAGAGAGACACAGAGAGAGACACAGAGAGAGCAACTGTGACTGTGTTTCAGACCCACTTACCATTAAACTAGCATCCATTCCCAGCACAGGCGCCGAGGTCAGACATGTACTCACAACATCCTCCTTTCTAGGAAAAATTTAATGAAAACCATTTGCTGGCTCCTTCCCCAGAGATTTTTGGCAGAAAAGAAGCAAAGAAAAGGCTCATTCAAATTTCCTAGAAGTAAGGATGTTGGATTGGAGATAAAGACTGATTCACTTAAAAGTATAATTTAGCCTGTGAAGGAAAGCCTTTTATAAAACATCTTAGAATAATTAGGCAAATTCTATTATGTGTGTATGTGTCTTTCTTGTATTCCTCATAATCCCATGATGGCAAAAGAGGACACGTTGTCTTGGCAACAATGATGGACCTCACTCTTTCATTCTTTTTTTCTTTTCTCCATAAGTTCTTTCCCACCAAGCATCTGTGTGTTAAGTGATTAGCTTGAATCCTACTGCCCTTAGCACAAAGGTCACTGGCCTCTTGGCTTTGCTATAGCAAAGCCAATGGCAATGGCTGTGCTATACAGCCAGGCTATACGGATTAGCCTAAGTTTAGCTTTCAACATACACACCATGGTTCTCATGTAAAAAACCCTTGTTTCCATGGTGACATAGACCTGATGATCATCAGCAGCCATATATTTTTAAGATGGCTCTTTATCTCCTCTGTGGAAGACCTGGGTCAGGAGAGCATGAGATTGCCGTCTGTATCTGAACCCAAGTCTCTCATCATCGCAGAGTTGAAAGCTTGCGTCTTGACTGGACCCTGGGCTGTGGCTTTCCCTGCTGCCACAGCCAGGAGAGGAGGTGTGCCCTGCCAATTATCTGTCATAAATTTATACAGGAGCAGACAGGACTTTGCGCTTGTTTTCCTTGGCGGCCGTTGACAAGGGTGGCCCCCTCCTTGCTCTCACCGCCGTTTAGTGCTTTCCAGGAATCTTGGCAGGAGGAGCGTCTTCTTGTTAAAATGGCTGCAAAAGGTCAAAGTCTCAATAGCTGGGTACATACTTTTTTTTTTTTTCAACTTGTAGTTCGTTTCTGCAGATGTTTCTCCCCTCCAGCCACATTGGAAAATCAAAGTTAGAGTTAGCATAGCATAACCATCCCCCAAAACTCATCAGAACTACCACACCAAACCGTTTTTCTAAATACACAAACTGATTCTTTCCTGCCAAGCATATGGGTTAAATTATATGATGTGCTTGTTTTAGCTTGAATCTTACTGCCCTTAGGATGGATTTTTTTTTAAATTATCAATCAATAAATTAAACGGGGGATTTTAACGGTAATACAGTACAAAGACTAGACAATTAAAGTAAACTCTTTGAATATTACATTTGCGTGGGGGTGTTTTGTACCCTAGCAAGGCAGCAAATGCTAACTGACCCTAATGCAAATATTTCCAATGGAATGCAATGGTAGCCTAAGTCAGACATATGCATCCTTCTACTAAATCTAAAAGCTAGCAATTTTTTATGTAGCCATTCCTCTTTAAGAGAGACCAGACCCAGCCCACACCCATTTCCTGATTTCTGTTCAAAATGTTTTTATTTTGTTATCGAAAACACATTTCCATGGTTCTGGCATGGTCCTAGAGTACTCTGTGGCCTCTGCCTCGGTCTCTGTTAGTTTTTGTGACAACGAAACTCCTGTACTTGGTTGCATGCCTGTCAGTACCAGGAAGAGTTTAAATGAAGTAATAAATGAAGTGGCAGTAATGAGAGAGAATAATAATGGTCTGTTCTTTAGAATGGCGGCTGTACTCAGACCTAACCTCCTGATACACAATACACATCCTATCCCAGGACCAAGCTGCTGTGGGAGTTCCCTGTGACAAGATTCTGCTTGTTTGTTTGGGACAATCTCAACTCAGACCTTGACCTCACATGACCTTCTTGCCCCAGTGTCCAAGTCTTTAGGCGATAATTAAGGTTCTCTCTTATTTTCCCTTTAAGCCTTCGTGGAAGAGATCCAGCATGGGATGCGACTGACTTAGCAATGCATGTCAAAGGCACGCCTTCTCCCTCACATGGCGTGTGTTTGTTTCATCACCAGGGTGTTAAAACGCAACAACAACAAACACATTTTGAGGTACAGTCGAGTTAAAACACCCTGGACCTTTGTATCCAGCTTTGACCCTGTAATCTGCTCTGGTCTGAAGGATCAGAATAGCAGGAGAGGGAAGGTCCTTGGAGGCTGGGGAAATTATGAGAATTGTCGAGTATTAAGAGAAGGATTAGTGGGTTAGGGTAGGTGGAGATTAAATAGTAAATACCAGGCCAATGTTTTTAATTAGACAATAACATCCCTCACCTTATGTTCGTTTCCACGGTTACTTGTTTTGACGTCTTACATGCTTTAGTATTCACAAAGCCGATTTAAACATTGACAATTTTTATTGTGCAATTGAGTCAGGGGGCAATAATTGTATTAAGAGATTTGGGTAACACTTTATAATAAGTCAACGCTTTTTGGCATTTACAAAGTGTTAACTAATAGTTAGTTAATCCTTTATAAAACATTTTGAAACATTAACAATACATTATTAAATAGTTAATAAGCTTATTATTAAACACTATGTTGATCATTAATAAACACTGTTAAAAATTATGTATTTTATTCATAATACAATTCATAAGGTGTTTGATAACTGCATTATCATACTTTATAGACAGCTTGTTAATATAGTTGCAAACCAGTAGTTTAAAAGGTGTTAATGGTACATGAGCTGGTATAGAAAGCATTAGCAAATGGTGAACAAACCATTTACATTACCTTTATAAAGCATGAGTAAATAACTAACAACATATTTACTTATGTCTTTAAATTATGTATGCCAAGTCGAATACAGGATGTACACTATGCTTTGCAGATATCTTAACAACTATTTTATAAAGACTTACTAATGATGCAACTTCTGATTAGTAATGCAAGTTATAAAGCATTTACTAACTGTTAGTTAAGGCTGTTGCGTGACCTAATCTAAAGTGTGAACTATTTATGCCTTATTAAGCATTTATAGAAAGACTATAGGCCTATAGATGTTGTGGTTTTTTTTGGTTGAAGAAATAGCTGTTAATTTATTTACCTGGGTAATAAAATAGTATTTTATTTCCATTAAGAAGCGATACAGTAGAATTGGTATAAAAGTTGGTTACCCAAAGCTGTATTTTATTTTCAAAAAATGGCTGTAATAAACTGCAAATGTTTAGCTACTCCTCGACAGGTCTGCAAACGCCTTTGAAAGCAGAGATTTGTTAAAACGTTTGTTAACCGAGACCGTAGGTCGAGGGTTACAAACAAACAAATCGTTTTAACAAATTGAGGCGACAAAGCGTTTGCTGACCTGTCGAAGAGTAAACATTTGGTTTCTTATATACTACAACAATATGTGGGAAGATCCCAAATCAAACACGGCGAATCTGGAGCAGACGCCATCTTGTCAGAGCAATGAGCGGCACTTGTACTGGTGACGTCACTACATCTCCAAGGCAACATATCAACAACTCTTTTGAGAACGTCTTCTGAACCAATAAGAACAGCATATTGGTTCAATTGCAACAACAGTACGAGCGTTCTGATTGGCTAATGGGTAGTCATGCCAGCCGCGTATTAAGTCTTTATATTCTATGCGCGTATTGACCTGCGGTCTGATACGTATTCTTATTGCCCTCCGTTGATGTCATCTTCACAATGAGCGAGATCGAGGAGTTTTACTATCCAGATGACAAGGAAGACATCAACACCGACGAGGAAATTCTTAACTTTCTAAAAGAGCAGAAAAGTGTGAACACAGAGAGATAAACGACAAGCGCTAGGCAGATTGCTAGGTTTGGTTGCTCAGATTTCAGATTGGTTGCTAGGTACTGTAGGTGCTAACACCTGAAACACACCGTGTGAAGACTTGAGTAGAGCTGAACAAAACGACATGTTTTAAATGAAAAGAGCTAAAAATGCCATATAATAAACAACTTACTAACCTCGACCGTTCGGTCATGCCGAGAAATATCAAACTGAGGTTATAAGTATCGACCGCTGTCACTCTCGGCTAGTAGAGCTAAGTACTGTAGTTAGTAAGACACATGCCTGTCATTACTTCAATAAAATAGTAATTTTTTGTATCACATTGTGTTGTGTCTGTTTCCTTTTGAGAAACGTATGTTCAGCCTTTGTGAATGTGAGGTTCGAGAATGGACAAGAATACCTTAATAAATAACTTATAAATGTTTAATAAGGCATAGATAGTTCACACTTTAGATTAGGTCACGCAAAAGCCTTAACTAACAGTTAGTAAATGCTTTATAACTTGCATTACTAATCACAAGTTGCATCATTAGTAAGTGTTTATAAAATAGTTGTTATGATACCTTTGTGAATGTGAGGTTTGAGAATGGACAAGAACACCTTAATAAATAACACAAAAGCCTTAACTAACAGTTAGTAAATGCTTTATAACTTGCATTACTAATCACAAGTTGCATCATTAGTGTTTATAAAATAGTTGTTAAGACATCTGCTAAGTATTAGTGTACATCATCTATTCGACTTGGCGTACATTAATTAAAGACATAATTAAATATGTTGTTAGTTATTTACTCATGCTTTGTAAAGGTAATGTAAATGGTTTGTTCACCATTTGCTAATGCTTTCTATACCAGCGCATGTACCATTAACAGATTATAAACTACTGGTTTGCAACTATATTAACAAGCTGTCTATAAAGTATGGTAATGCAGTTATCAAACACCTTATGAATTGAATTATGAATCAAATCCATAATGTTTAACAGTGTTTATTAATGATTAACATAGCATTTAATAATAAGCTTATTAACTATTTAATAATGTATTGTTAATGTTTCAAAATGTTTTATAAAGGATTAACTAACTATTAGTTAACACTTTGTAAATGCCAAAAAGCGTTGACTTATTATAAAGTGTTACCGAGATTTGAAACTGGATTCAACTCTAAGCGGAGAACATGAACACATTTATTGGGATTTTGAAACTGCTCTTGTTCAATCCACTCCACTTCAAACAACATTTCACAATTGTGTTTATTCAGAGTACATTTTAGGATGTTTTTTTACCAATTGACTTTGGCTACAGATTTTCAGCAAACCGGACATAGCCAAATTTATTGTCAGGGTGAATTGTCAGATTGACTCGCAAGCGTGCCAGTTCTGTGGGGGGGTGGTGTTAGGCCAGAGGAAATGTCAGTGCTAGTAAACCCCCCCCCCCACACACACACACACACACACACACATCCTCTGCCCACCCAGCCTCCATGATGACCTAAACCCCCTGTCCTCCCCCATTCGCTCCGATCATAACAACCTCAACGATCCCTTGGGTCCTCCACGCCAGCTGAACACAGTCACAGAGCCGGACTTTGTCCCCCCACCCCATCACCCCTCCACTATACACACACACACACACACACAGCATACTACTGACTGTCCCCAAACACCAGAGATTTTCAAACACCGCATGTCACAGCAGCACAAACCCGGTCACCTCTTCTCCTCCTGACCCAGTCCTCCTGAAGGCCACACTGGTGACTCGTTACGGGGTCTGGCACTGAAATACAACACTTGCACTCGAAAGCATTGTACATTCAAGTCCGTTTGCCTACTTTTATTTTTCGCAGAAAAAGGCTTCCCTCCCTCCCTTCCTGACTCGTGCTTGATTAAGGGGATGTGATATAACTAAGGGGTTTGCGCTTTATTATATAGATGACTTCCTGGAACAGAGGTGAGGAGTGTCCTTGGCCGGCTGCAGTTACACAACCAGGCCTAAGTGGGGAACTGTAAGGTAGAAACAAAACAACAACAAAAAACAACACTGAAAACCCATAACACTCATTGACAGATTTCAGGGTCACTCGCGGACCTTCAGCTTTTGTTTGACGCTCACACACGTGTGTTTTCACGTGTGTTTTCGCTCCCTCACAGACACACACACAGATCCTCTCAATATCACATAGACCTATAAGTAAATAAACTGTGACGTCATCACAGAGGGATTGCAACATCCTACTCTGTTGACAACAACTGGGAGTGTGTTTTATTGTCTTATTTTTTTGTCTCAATTTGTCACCACTAAATTCTAGAGTTTCACAATGTTACACAAAACGGACCAATGTCTCAGCATGGAATGCTGTTTGGAAACAGTCCCTCCCCCCTCCCTTCCTCTGTCTTTTTTGTTTTGTATTCCTTTTTGACACCTTCATCCTCCTCTTCCAGCTGACTGGACCTTACCCGAGGAGGTTCTCCGGAACGTTCCGTCCGACAGACAGCTGTCCCGCCTGGCGTCTCGGCTTGGTCCGCAGTGGGAGTCTGTCCTCCTGGACCTGGGCCTGTCTGCAGGGGCCCTGTACCGTTGCCGTGCCGACCACCCCTTGAGCGTGCAGGGGCAGGTCCTGTCGGGACTGGTCCAGTGGAGACAGTCCCAGGGCCGGAGCGCCACCGTGGCCCGGCTGCTCCAGAGCCTTCGGGCAGCGGACATCCACCCCTCTGCCCTGGAGGAGGTGTTCCAGTGAGGTGCAGCAGGTCATAGGGTTCCCCTTCCCTACCCTCACCCTCCAACCTTTGCCTGGTCTACCACTGGATAACTAGGGGCCTTCTCCTGCTTGTAAGTAAGAGATACCAGAGGGTCACGTTTCCCCCTCTCCCCACCCATGGAGAAATTGGGTCTGTTCTATTTTCCCCTTTCTAGACTGCAGCCATCCGAACCTGCCCTGAGCCTGTAAGGTCTTGGTGCCCCCACCCTGCTTGTTGCAGTGACAGAGTTCCCGACAGGGGCAGCAGGGCTAAGGAGATTACAATCAGACCATGCAGGTATTTGCACTAGGTTAATATGTGTGAATTTCTGATGCTATTATGTTTTTACCGACTGAGAAGGCCTGGAGGGAAGGTGCTTTTTTGGAAACCACGTATTTGTAATGTGAATTTTTTTAAAGTGAGTACATGATATGTTCAATAAATGTGTGTGAGAGAGAGTTTATTTGTGTGGTGTCTCAGTTTTTTTTTTCTCTCTCTCTGGCATTCCAACATACCTGTACTGCTGGGTAAAATCCCCTTGTTTTTTTTTGTCTGTCTGGCTGTCACTACGTCTCTGACGGCAAACACTTTTAAGGTGGTCAGTCATGGAATCCCAGTACGTTTGTAATGTTTTCAAACACCACACCTGAATCTTTCATTGTGGCTTCAAAAATTGATCCCAGTTCTTGCTTTACCTGAGAACTAACTAATCTTTCTTTAATATTTTTTATCTTAAGTGATGCCTATATTTTGAGAATTTGACACTTTGATGATTCCAATAAAACGTTTGGAAACTTCACGAAGTACTTTGTACTTTGTACTAAGTTTGTACTCCTGCCGTGTATCTTGAGTTATACAGCTGGTAGATTGACAATATATGTCATGTTCCAACCCTATACCAATTCCTGGAAAGCTTTGATGTTCAATCACAATGCATTTCCTAGACTTCAAGGCCGTTCTGAGAATATTAGATCAGTGCCGTGTCATTAACACGGACAACGTGGCATATTCACACAAATTGCCACAGGGGAAGGATGTCTAGTTTTCATCACCTCATACCTGGCCTAGAAACACAAAGCTGGAAAGTAGGGTGAAGCTGGAACGGCGAACCATACTTTACCTGGGTTTGTTTTAGCCTATTCATTTATTTCTTCGTAAAAACATTTCCGTGTCACCCCTCAGCAAGCTTGCTTAGGAAGACTGTTAGTTGTTTCCTTTCACTCATTTACCCCTCTCAACGACTTTCTCTCTCACACACTCACACTCTCTGCCTGTTTGGGAGTGAAGTAGGGTTAAATCTATCAGCACTTGACCTGAACTCCGTTACTTAAGCCCTTGGAAAGCCATACTTGCTATTTAGCTCACGCCTGGGGTGTAAGCCCTTTTGTGGTCATCTGATTACAAGGCCACGGTGATACCTGACCTGCGGTGTAGGTCATTCGGGGAAGTACCGCAAATCCAGTCAAATGTCATAATGCTTGTGTGGTCTCAGGACACATTCGGTGGAAGATCCGAACGACCCCACCCAGTGGATCCCGCTCGGGAACAGTAGACTGTCGCGCACGCCGTTTCACACAAACAGTCGTGACGGGGGAGCACAACGGCTAGACTAACGGAACACGAGGCCCATGCTGAGGGAGAAAGAGAGGGGGACGGGTGAGAGGGGCTGCAGGGAGCGTGTGCGGCCTTCGTGGGAGAGACACTCGCGGAGAGAACGCAATCCCATGAAAACCGTTGAAATCATCTTCGGTCGCTTCCGTAAAATTGTGCTTCTTTTTTTTCTCGGGGGGTTTGTTTGTGTGTTAAGGTAGAAGAGCCACACCCTATCATTACGGTGAGAACTGCCCAAAATGCAACACACCCAAATTCTGTCACCCTGCAAGTATTCCTCCGGGTCCATCCTTTAAGTAGTGTGTCTGTGGTGTTCCCTGCACTCCCTTCTCCTGCAGCTCCTCCCCAGGACCATATCTTCAAAACCACACGCATTCTCCAGGATCTACGAGGCCCTCAGTGGCCCTCGATCAGCCTGTGTTATTCCCACTTTAGTAAATCAAGTATATCATGCCATTATAATGCCGCTCCCACTGTGAGTCCTTCTACAAATCATACACTAAATCATGCTCGCTCGACAGGATTTAAGCCCTGACCCATGTTATAATCTATTCAGCTGAGGTTTTGTTGGTGGTTTGTTTATAATACTTTCATAATGCATGCCCCCCCCCCCCCCCCCCCCAACCTCCTGTCTCTGTTTGTTTCTCCATGGTGGTTTAAAAAAAACAACAAAAAAACACAAATTCTAAAAGTGTTTCCTGGAATTGGTACGGTTTACTGTAGCAATAGATTGTCAGCGGGCCCCAAGTACTGATATTCATTCTAATCTGCCCAATGCAGTGGGCTATTTTTACATCTTGAACACAAGGAGCCATAAGGAGCAGGGCTGAATTCTTGGAATCTGGAGGGGAGGGGTGGAGCAGTTTGCAGAAATAGTTTGTAATACATCTTAAAATCTCCTTAAGTGTTTGGCGTGAGCAATAAATAAGCGCTCACACAGACACGCCACACACACATTCAAATTGAGGTGACTAATATGATAGATTTATATGACTTTAGAAAGGCTGTTTAACGTTCAAGCCTGTGTTATTTTTTTGGGTTCAAAATCTGTTTATGTAACCTGAAGGCGCAAGCCTATTGGTGACTGTCACGTGGAGACAAAGTGTGTATAATCGGAGAGGGAGACTGCTTTATATGTCACAGTGCAGAGTGGATGTAAATGAATTTCTCTTTAGCCTTCAAAGCTTGTTTTCTGGTCCCACACTGCTGTGAGCCTTGTTTCCCAGAAGAGCATCTGCCTTCTCAGTACCGCTCTGTGCGTGCCTCTGTTACATATTCACACACACACACTTGACCTCAAACACAAACGCTCACATGAAAACAGTCATCAAGTGGCAAACATGCTTAGACCCCACGCGTAAACACACGTGCACATGCACTGGTCCCCATAATGACATCATGCGCTAACCCACCGGGCACCTTCCGAGTTCCCTCTTGCTCGCGCACGGCCATGCGTGTGAGCACACACACACACAAACACACCCCACAGTGGGTTGCCTTGTTGATTAGCCTAGGACAGGGTGTCTTCTTACTCTGCTGAAGGAGGTTCAGAGATGAAGGGAGGAATTTTCTGCAGGATTACCTAGCCACAGCCAGTTCCCCAGAAAGAACTTGCAAATGAAAACGACTTTCCCAGAAACCTGATTAGAGGGAAGTGGCAAAAGGCCAGCGAGCAGGGATCTGCTGGCTGTGCTGCATCTGTATTAAACACACACACACACACAGAGAGAGAGACAGAGATAGCTATTTCTCTCTTACACACTCATACAACCATAATAATAATAATAATAATAAACCCTCACACACACCTAATCGTTTCAGAATTACCTTAGTAATACATAGTAATGTTAGAATTTCCCCTCAGATTTTTATGAAATGAATTAAAATTCTGTGTTCTCTTGTGTCACCAGTCACACAGAGTGGCGTTTTTTTAAACACAATGAGTGTGTGTGTGTGTGTGTGTGTGTGTGTGTGTGTGTGTGTGTGTGTGTGTGTGTGTGTGTGTGTGTGTGTGTGTGTGTGTGTGTGTGTGTGTGTGTGTGTGTGTGTGTGTGTGTGTGTGTGTGTGTGTGTGTGTGTGTGTGTGTGTGTGTGTGTGTGTGTGTGTGTGTGTGTGTGTGTGTGTGTGTGTGTGTGTGTGTGTGTGTGTGTGTGTGTGTGTGTGTGTGTGTGTGTGTGTGTGTGTGTGTGTGTGTGTGTGTGTGTGTGTGTGTGTGTGTGTGTGTGTGTGTGTGTGTGTGTGTGTGTGTGTGTGTGTGTGTGTGTGTGTGTGTGTGTGTGTGTGTGTGTGTGTGTGTGTGTGTGTGTGTGTGTGTGTGTGTGTGTGTGTGTGTGTGTGTGTGTGTGTGTGTGTGTGTGTGTGTGTGTGTGTGTGTGTGTGTGTGTGTGTGTGTGTGTGTGTGTGTGTGTGTGTGTGTGTGTGTGTGTGTGTGTGTGTGTGTGTGTGTGTGTGTGTGTGTGTGTGTGTGTGTGTGTGTGTGTGTGTGTGTGTGTGTGTGTGTGTGTGTGTGTGTGTGTGTGTGTGTGTGTGTGTGTGTGTGTGTGTGTGTGTGTGTGTGTGTGTGTGTGTGTGTGTGTGTGTGTGTGTGTGTGTGTGTGTGTGTGTGTGTGTGTGTGTGTGTGTGTGTGTGTGTGTGTGTGTGTGTGTGTGTGTGTGAAAGAGAAAGAGAAAGAGAAAGAGAAAGAGAAAGAGAGGGAATTATGGTCAGTAACCCATGATTTATGACTGAGATTTAATTTCATGTTGTATAAAACCATTTGTTTGCTTCTAAGCTTATTCTTATTTTAATTGATGCTTTTGTCCCTCCTTTTGACCTGAATTCCTTATCTGGCTGGTGTCAGGCTATGTGTGGTTGGTCCCGTATGTAATCATCCTTTATCCGTCTCATTTTTAATTAAATGTTTACGTTTTAGCAATAATCCGACCAATATAATCCCTCTAATCTCTGAACCCAAATTGTTGACCGACAAACGAGAGGTGTTATAACTGCTCTGAAGTGATTTATTGTCTCGTCTGCAACGTGCGTATTTCCACAAAGTTGTAAACTAGGTCTACATTAGATATGTTTTTGCTCTTCATTTTTCAACTTGGTGGATTTTTTTGTTTACGCGTTATTTATGTCATAGGCTATCTGGCGGTGATAGCGATGGTCATCATCATCATCATCACATATCAAAATTGGACAGTGCGCAGGGTACCGCACCTTCATAGGCTATGTCTCTCCTCATCCAGTCAGACAAATGTGTTGGTGGAAACGTCTTGGGAAGCAGTGAAGTGAATATAACTGCATTTGCGTGACAGTTAAGAGGGGGGGGAATATCTTCTTAGTAAACTCAAGAGTTCAAAAACACACACCCCAGGGAGAGCCGAGTGTTTTTCACATACGCACATTTCAACGTGACCTCACACAAACTACACGCACACACTGTCTGCTCTTATAGACAGCAAATAATCAAGTATCTTACTGGAAAAGATGCATGTTCTTTCTCTCTTCTGCACACACACACACGTGCGCGCGCCCACACAATCAAAGATATATTTAGGCATTGATGCAAGTGCAGATTTATCATAGCTTCTTCAGAGCGGTGGAGCAGTGCACATTCGGACAACTGCTTCACACAAACGCTCACTGAAACATGCACGTTAAACTTTAGCATCGGTTTAGGAAAACAAGGTTGCAGAACTACACTGAAGGCCTACGTTACGTTTCGTAGGATGTGGTCATGCGCTTTAGATGAAGGTAAAGTTGGATAGGTGACGTTTTAATGAAGGTGGATCTCTCATGTTAAATGATTACAGTTTGAAGTGAGAATAACTGCGGAACCCGAAAGCAAGCAGCGGGGGGCTAGTTCTCAGAAGCCTTCCGTCAGTGGACCCAGCGTGTGGAAATTAGAGGTCAGATTTGGAGGTTATTGAAAGCAGCTGCCCTGCTCAGCGGTGATAGGCTACATTTTCTCTGGACCCAGGCCATCCCCGCTGTCAACCACGGCCGTGAAAGTCCTCTCCCCAGTAAGAGACGTCCGGCCGAGTTCCCTGAAACCGTTTAGTGATGAGCATATGGACTTCCACAGTGGTGCTCCAGGGATAGCGGACTCCTGATTACACCCCATGTCTGGCCTTTCCATGAACTGTTAGATTGGTTGGAAAAAAACGAACGTTTTAACAACTTGCCTAACAGGCTGTTGCAAATTCGAGGTCAGGATTTCTAATAAGCTAACAGCTGTCGCAGACCGTTTCTACAATGCCTTGCTGTGTTTTATTGGGGACAATAGCCTACTGTAGCCTAAGTCTAAAATTTCCTTTCCTTTTTCAAGGCTACTACTATTCAGGTCTAGGCCCTAATGGAGGCCTAGACATGAATAGTAGCCTTGAAATCAGCTGTCTTAGGTAGAGCCTTTGCAGTTCAGTTTGAGAGATAGGCTACCACATTAACATACATATCTTACAAAAAAGAAACAAAAAAAACTAAAACACTCCCACTCCTAAAGCCTATCATATTGCATGTCACGAAATATTCGATTATTTTTTGTGACTATTTCACGAAAGTATGTGATACTGGGTTGGGTATTTCATTTGGCACACAGTCATTGTTTCAATGCAGTCCTTCTATTTGGAAGCGAGCCTTCAGCAGGTTATATATGTCTGTAGGCTACACCGCATAACTCAGATTATAATGCCGCTGGTAGCCTAAGCACTTTCTTCACAAGGCTCTGCTGGTCAGTGTCTCCACAGAAGCTCACTAGCTGGATGTCAGGTAGTGAGCTAGTGAGGATGGGAGTCAGGTGGCTGAGCGGTGAGGGAATCGGGCTAGTAATCCGAAGGTTGCCAGTTCGATTCCCGGTCATGCCAACTGACGTTGTGTCCTTGGGCAAGGCACTTCACCCTACTTGCCTCGGGGGAATGTCCCTGTACTTACTGTAAGTCGCTCTGGATAAGAGTGTCTGCTAAATGACTAAATGTAAATGTCGCCTATACGTTCTCAGAAGTCTGTCCTTGGAGCCTTTAGATGCAGCAGACTATTGATCTTTCCACGAAGGGGGCGTCCTGGAATGTGGTCATTGCAGTTGCTATGGGGACTGCATTCCTCTGAGGATAGGTGGATGGGAAGAGGAAGAGTCAGGTGGCTGAGCGGTGAGGGAGTCGGGCTAGTAATCCGAAGGTTGCCAGTTCGATTCCTGGTCATGCCAACTGACGTTGTGTCCTTGGGCAAGGCACTTCACCCTACTTGCCTCGGGGGAATGTCCCTGTACTTACTGTAAGTCGCTCTGGATAAGAGCGTCTGCTAAATGACTAAATGTAAATGTAAGAGAATAGAGGAAAGAAGATGTATGATGTTGCATGTCATTGTTTCAATGTTTATATTATGAGGATGATAAATGGCATCAGAGACTATCCAAACTGTGCTTTTAGGTTGTGGTCAGACATTCAAGCTCATGTCGCCTAGCCTACATTAGGCTACCGTGGTTGATAGTGGTTCATATTTAGTAGTGTTGAGGTTAAATTCGATTTTAACATGAGACAGCTGTAGCCTAGGAAAGAAGCCACTATGTCCAGTCGTTTTATGATGTTACAGCGCCATCTTATGTTTGATGTATTAGCCTAACTGCTGCACCATCAATCTGTGATCTAAGTTTACTATTTAGAAACTTTCTTTTTAAAATGTTTTAACGGTTTGTAATGTTTTCTAACCTCAATTCTGACTTGCATGCCGACCCCAGGACGTCTGTGTGCCGCTGCAGTGGCTATTATACCAAGGACAGAAGAGCGCGCGGACATGGAATTCTGCGGCACGCATCAGTTTGTGTTTGCGGTTAAACTGCGTTGATTTTACGAGCGTTCATTGGGATACTGCGTTTATTTTTTTCTGGGATCATCAATCTAAATGAATGTACTGACTAATTAAGTGAATTGTTACAATTCAAACTTCTAAATTTTACTGGGGCACCACAGATTTATACTAGGGCACGTGCCCAAGTAAAAAGGATCTAGAGATGCCCCTGATTCTAGCACCTGAACCCATGTCTCCACTCGCCATGGTGTTGCATCTCGAAGAAAACATTTAAAAAGTACTTCATATCTCATACCACAGGGTGGCAGTATGCACCAATTAAGCTGTATGGCGACACTATTAGTTTTTTTTGCTCCATGCCGACACAAACTACACACGCTGCATGGTATGACGTCACGCCAATGGCCAGTATTATTTCGATGCTGGAGGAAACCACTAAACCAAATTAATACAATAGTGCACGCTCTTAGACGCCTGCACCCTGATCAAACAAATAATTGTTTGTATATACTGTAGGTAATGCATATTGTTGTTATATTGGCAGAATATTGAATTCAGAGTGAATTCTGAACAATAAACTAGCAAACATGGTTTGTATTAGATGTAGAAAAGGGTATTTATATTTTCTACTTAAAATTCCATGGGGCAGTCTTCATTGAGCAAGATCCCCTCCATGCAAACATCTGTTCATGTTCTGATATATACACACATACATACACACACAAATGCAATATTTCGGATTTATTCAAAACTATTTACTTTGAAAGACTGGACATCAGTTTTTGTTCAACAAAATCCCTAACATTGACCAAATCCCCCCTCACACACACACACACACACACAGGGATCCCATGTCTTTGACAAGTGATTGTCAGTTGACGCAGACTGAAAACAAGACGACCCCTTTGTCCGAATTCCTCTAAACCAGCGATGCAGAACAGCGCTGTCCTCCAATGTCACTACAGCTTTTGTCTTAAGAAGGCAGCTAAATATCTCAGATCTGATGGTTTTCTTGGATCAAGCTCTGCTGAACACCAACCATCATTATGGTCAGTTTAAAGTTTGTCACTGATCACTGGCACTCTCTTATTGGGCCGACCGATCTTGTATTTGTGACCTTTGTTGTCAAATATGAGCACAAAGGAAAATATACTTTAATATACAGGAGTTCACTTTGTTGAAGGAAATGTAAAAACAGTCACTGAACAGAACTCAGGGTTAGAAGTGTTTTTCCTCCCTGTACTCTCATTCAAATGTGTCATCGCTGGAGGGAAGGTCACCTGCAGACTTTCATTATCAAAACGAATATACTTTTGCTTCTCCCTCCCTCTAAAATGTGTTGGAGCTTGCAGTGTAGGCTACTGGCAGTGTTTTGAAAACAATATTGTTCAAGAAACGTTTTAGGCTTTGGGAAGAAATGATAATAACTGGGTCGAATAAGCAAGAAACAAATAGGTATCATGCTCTCTTAGGGGGACAAAAAGGTTCACAACTATAGTGTTGACACAAACATCACTTTTGAGAAGGATGGTTTACTGGAAATAGATTAAGACTGAACCTCAAGGATAAACAGAGCTGTATGTAAATAGCTGTAGCCTATTCCCAATGTGGAGTAGGCCTACATAGAGTTTAGCTCATGGCCCAGTTACCAATGTCTGTAGAACACCGATCAAATCAACTGTTTTGTCTTTGAGTCAAGTCATTTTTATTATAAACTCTTGTAATTAGCTGAATACAAAGGATCTCATCCAAAGTAACACCCATCCCTTTTCTAACTTGGCTACTGGAAAACAACATCATTAAAAATATGTATTTTTTCCATGAAATTAACTACAGTTTGTTACTAACAAGTACATGGGGACCAATACCTTTGACAATAGGCTACAATATGCGACCGTAACAGATTGTTTAGTCTTCATGAATTATTTTAAGATAAAGTAGAAATCAACACGAGGCAACAATTTCAGGCTAGTTCGCTGTAGGCTACACTTACAACGTAGGCTACACTTAAGATGAGCCCATCACTGTATCCCTATTATTTAAGGCCTACTTTTGCAGGGTATCCTCCCCCAACCATGGATTCAGACACAGCTCCCCACAGATCCTGGTTCTTGTGCCCCAGTCTCTACAAGAGAATAGGGCGGGGCGTAGAAGGAGGAAAGAGAGAGGGTGAATGCAGTCTCTGTCTTACAGAGTGTGTGAACGTTTCGTCCCCAAATGATGGCCAATGCCGCGGTCTCTCCATCCATATCGCCAACGCGCCGAGGATATTAACGGCAATTGATGCGTCGACTCATATGTTTTGGAAATGATTTGTATCGAGGTTCTTTGATACCAAAACATTAGGCTATCCTAGAACTGTCCACAGTCAGACGTCGGTTCGGTGAACCAGCTGTGTGAGTGGTGACTATTGTGAGCCCGGGGTCGGGTGATAGCGCTATCGGTCTGATGCTGCAGAAAATTCGCCATTGTTTGGATGAGCAAGTCGCTGGCCAAAGCTGAGAATAAAAGACTTGTCTGAACCCCTTATATTGAAAGCTACCATGCTCTCAGCGCTGCTTTATCCGATATATCTTCTATGCTGTATTCAGGTAAGGGAACACATTTATGGCCCATACAACAATTTTGTCTATCAGTTGTGATGGAGCCAAAACGCTCCGCATGTCTGGGATGTTGAGCGAAGCATATAGGCTACCGTCTTTCGTGGAACATTGTCTGTTGTCTGTGAATGTGACTATTTCTGTAAAAAAAAAAAAAAAAAAAAAGAAATGTCTAAAAGTTCTTTAAATCTTACATGATTCATATTATCATGTAAAATATGGTCCAGGTCTGGATACAACGCGGCATGGCACGCGAAGTAGGTTTCTGTGATATTTCTTCAGGCAAAATTGGGTCATTCGGCTGTGCAAGAACTGTTTGCCGTGATTCCGCTGTATGTCAGCTCAGCATCTCAATGAAGTCATGGCTTGCTGGCCCGAGAACAGTAAAATAAATATGCCCTAGCACATCATTTCAGTATACAAAACCTCAAATGAATGCCTATTGAAACAAAGACGGTCATCTGGCTGTATCCCACCTGTCAGTGTAACAGATTCCATCACACCCAGACCAGGCCTTTATCCTCATTGAACATGAGCTTAGTTTGATAATTCACTGACGCCAAAGCTGAAAGGGATGATTTGATATAGTTGCAATATCAGTTGATGTTGAGATCTTTACTGAACCCTCCACTCCAATGTTACCTTCTTTTCAAAAAGGCCATGGTACCATCCCATTATGACCCCCCCCAACCCCACTATTTATATTGACCACTATAAATAGTGGTCAATATAATAACACCTTGTTCATGATTTTTAAAAGATCTAAAATCTCACACATTTATACAAAGATCAAAATGTCCCAATAACTTCTTATCTGAAGTAGAATTGTGCTTTTTCAATTTCCTGTTAATTTCATCTGTCATGGTGGTGCTAAATTTAATGAAAATATTGGTTGACCTATCTTAGTATGGGAAAATAGGACATGTTGTGTGAATGCAACCTAAGATAGACACAGTACATTTTTGAGCTGTAGTAACACTTCCTCAAATGCCAATGGATTGGATGGTGGGTGTTATAGATTTTCTAGCCTCCATTCGCCAACCTGTTCTCAGTCTACAATTCCAGGGATGACATAATTATTTACGCCTCAGCGCTGGCACCTGAGCCCCGTAACCATGGCGATAAAAACAGCGGAATGAGTCATTAAAGGTGTTGCCAGGTCGGTCGGTCGGTCGGTCTGTCATTCTGTCGAATGCTTACCAGCGTCCTCAAAGAATGCCATGTTGTTGGAGGAATGGTGTCTTAATGGGTTTGTCCAGCCATGCCTCTGAAGGTGTCACCCTAAAAAGCTTGCCTGGTCTGTTTCTGTACACAACCCTTATCTCCCAATCAGCAGAAATATACACAGAGTCAGAAACGGTAAATGTAAGAGCGTCTGCTAAATGACTAAATGTAAAATGTCATGTAAGGCATGTGTGTATATTGTGACAAGATGATTGATCCAAAAGGAAAAGTGTTGTCAATTTTGGTTGTAAGCCATATCCAATTACAGTGACTGTTTCCTTAACTAACTTAGTTACTAGTGTAATAACACAGGTTGCAATATAACAGCATTAAATGAAGAGTTCAACATGGGATTTTAAATGTTTTAGCTCTGATGCCAGTGAAAAGCCCCTTTCTGGACCAAATATAGAACAATGGAGATTGTCATCGAGGATAAAAAACAGTGGATATTGCTATTGCAGTGGATTACTTTCCTGCTATGTTACATAATGCAAACCATGGGTCATCATGGTTGTCTGTAAACAGAGTCACAGGCTTGATTCACATTGGAGACAGCAGGCAACCATGAGTAAGTTGAATCCATATTTAGGGCGGTTACGCACAGCTCGACTCATCGGCATCGCCTTAAGTTCTGCCTGTGTTCCTTCCTATGAGGGTTGATTTAATCTTAATAATGACTCTTTTCACAGTACTTGTTGTTCTTTAGGTGTAATTGGTGTCGCTGAGAGTTATTTTGCTCGACCTATCTCATAAACGTATGTTTCGAGTGACCTTTAATGTCACCTTTTCTTGTCACCTAGCCGCATAAAGTTCGGCATCAATGTTTATCGCGGCCCTACGTTGCCCAGAGATCAATTTGACACCGACTGTCTGGTTGAAATGAAGTGTGCAGCGCCCAACATTGTTCAGCCACTCTTGAAGCCTTCCCGTCTAGCGGTTGATGGCTAAAAGCTGGTCGCCGCACATGCTTTATGGAGACGAGAGACCGAGACACGAGTCCCCCCCACGAGTCCCTCCCCCCCCCCCCCCATTGTGTTCTGGTCCGAGCAAGCCGTGGCCTCCCCCTTCCCATCGTTCCTGAAGGAGAAATACAGGCTCTGCTATCCAGGGTCCCCTTTCTGCATGGATTACCTCGCTTTCCCTGCCATGTTTGATTGAGATTGGTGGTGAAAGCGAGGGGAAGGATTTCATGCGGCTTATAATATGACACTTGTCTCCCCTCTCCTTGATGAATTCCTTAAAAGTGGAGGCTTTTGTTGCTGCTCTCCTCCTTTTTGCCAAATACTCCTCTCCATCTCATTGCGTTGTGTAATGAACAGGCCTCCTATTTTTGGATGGCCCATATTGGCTACTGTTAGGTTAATGGCCATACAGCAGCAAGATGCAGAAAACATCTTTCTTCACTCACGGAAGACGTTCAGGACCCATCTTTGGGACTATGTTTTCTCTCTTCCCAAAGAACAATTTCCATATTAAGTCGTCCCCCCCCCCCCCCCCCCCCCCCCAAAAAAAAAACATTGACCGAGTGGATTACAAGCTTAAGTAGGCTGTATTAGACTGCTTCTGTTTTTTAAAAGCCAGTGCATTGCGCTCAAAACGACGAGTAACTGTTGGGTCAAAGCAACGGAGTTAATCCCCACCATATTCCATATGGGTAGCATTGGCTCTCTGATTCATGATCTGATTACAAGCCTTACATGATGTGCTCATTAGGTAATGATAGCAGCCTCCTTCAACCTGAACCCTGCCTTTACAGCGAATGAAAAACCAATCAAGACCAGCCACCTGGGAATCAATCTCCTGCTTCTCCTCCCTCGATCCCTTTGAACCCACCAAGCGGCCAAGAGGAGCGTGCATGTTAGGAGGTGGAATGGGGGGACGTGACGCTATCGTGGGGAATGAGATGTTGGGAATCCGACTTTGGAGATGACGATTCATTGAGTCTACCGGGCAGATCGAGTGGGGCTAACTGAGAGCTATGCTCTGCTGTCATGAATAACACATCACATATCTTAGTCCGTGAGCTTTGATTTGCATTTATCGACTCCATTTGGTAGATTCGCTGAAGAGAGAAGCCTGGTCATGTCAATACAGCCGATATGTACGTTTCTGTAGGAGTGACAGCACGGCAAGTTAACCTTAACTACATGTCCTGCCATGGGTCACATGAGAACTTTACAACTTATCTGACGAGTCTCTCGTTTTTGCCGTCGGAAGACCTATCCTACTCCTCACATTTTCCCCTTGAACTGTTGCGAAGGAAAGCGTTCTTCAAGGAAACAATATTGCAGCCTTCCAGATCCTTCCTTTGGCCCCCTTTCTTCCTTTCACAGAGGACGTTGAATGCCCTCTAGTTTTCCTAATTCACACTGGGCATCCCGGGCTCATTATCTCCGCCCCCCCGGGAGGGAGACGGGGAGGAGCGAGGTGGGGGGGCGAGGTGGGGGGGGGCGAGGTGTGTGGGGGGGGGGGGGGGCAAGCTTGGTCTCAATCCAACTACCAGGGCAGAGATGTTGGCATCCACTCACCGGCTCTGTTCGACCCTGTGTCCCCCTTGCCTGGGCGTGTCATTTGAATCAGAGGTTCATAAACAACGCTGGGTCCATGGCAGCAGCTCAAGAGCGTGAACGTGGGTCGCTGTCATATTTCCCAACTGCACAATCTGTGTCAGGTAAGACTTCCGTAGTCTGTTGGAACGCATCGATCTGTCCCTGCAGAGTCACAGCCCATCTAACACATGCTTTAGCCAACCCCCCCCCCCCCCCCCCCCCCCTCTTTCCCCAGAGGATTAACACAGGCATCCAGGGGAGTCAAATATCTGCTTGCTGCAGTAGGGATGGGGGGGGGGGGGGGGGGGGGTAGGGGTAGGAGTAGGAGAGAAGGGGCTCTATCTGAAACTGTGGAGGCCTCGCTCAGAGTGGCAGCGACACCCACCCTCAGGAGAGTGTCACATCCCCCCCCAATCCCGAGTACCCAGGGTACCGTGGTAGGAGGGGGGGGCTCAGGACAAGAGAAGAAGAGAAATGCTGACGCAGCCTGTCGTCAATTAGGGGCGAGCTCATTGATTTTGCCCAGTTGGTGAGCCATTGGCCAGAGGAAGTAGAGCACAGGAAGCCAAAACAGAGGAGTTTACAGGACGACTCCCCGCACCGTTGGGTGCCTAATTGAATTTTTGGGGAGTTTGTATAAGGAGCTATTGTGGTGGCAACCATTGAGTTTGGGCAGTGAGCGGGCGGGCACCCTTGGTGAAGACTGATTGTTTTCAGAGGGAGGGGTGGGGGGGGGGGGGTTGGGGGGGGGGGGGGGGGGGGTGGAGGAGGTGAGGGGGGGGGGGCTCCTGTCATCACAGAGCCACAGAACGCCTCACATTCCTCTTTGTTTTGGCACAAAAAGGGGGCGCAACCTTGCAGAGGCGCCGGTGCCTTCAATTAAAGTACACAGCCTCTCGTCGGAGGCACCACTCACTGGAGCATTCTCTCTTTAATTACTTCAGCGGCGACTCCTTTTTCCTTTTCTCCTTTTTTTAATTAGGGCCGTGTTTGTGAGGCCGTGTTTGCTGTCCACAGCAGCGGGCTGTTTTGGGACAAACGGCCGCCGTCGACAAACCGGGCGGCACAGACCGTCTCCCTGTTCCTCCCAGCATCTTCAAGAACACCACCAGCTCGATTCGTTATCCTCTGCTATTTCCCTGTGCCCTCACGCATCCATCCACACAGGCTAAAGTCGAAATTGCGACGTGGGAAGTGATTTGCTGCATCTCGGTTCACACTGGGCTATTTCTCTCCAGTTCACTGGTGCCCATGGACTAACCGGGAGCTCAGAAATAGATAATTATGCAGGAACCATGGAGATGCATTCAACACGACCGGCAAAGAAATCATTTCAATGGGACAGAAGTGATACAGTGCCCTAGGGGTTTGCCTGGTAGTCAGAGGAGAGAAAAGCTGTTCAGGGCTGAAGCCTAGCTCGCTGCCTTAGCCTATTTCAGTGTTTCTGCTCTGCATTTGAAATGGTCCGCTTGCCTCCTGAGAAAAAGACTTGTGTGTGTTTGTGTGTGTGTGTCGGGGAGAGAGAGCCAGAGAGATAGTTTGTGTGTTTGTGAGAGTGAGTGTCTGTGAGAGAGGGTAGGAGAGTATGCGGTGATTTCTGATTCTGATTCTGATTCTGGTGTGTGTGTGTGTGTGTGTGTGTGTGTGTGTAAGTGCAAGTGCGCCCAGGGTGAAATTTGAAACGGAAAGAACAAAAGGTGGTTTTCCTCCCCAACTCTTAATTCAGACTGATTAATCATTGGCTCCTATGCTTATGTTTACTGAACCAAGTGTCAGTAATCAGTGCCTCCCACAGACCTCAAAATTGGTCCAATCTGTCTCGGGCGGGGTTTGTTACCGGGCAGGCCTTGGCAACCTCGTCTGCAAGCACAGATATATATTTTGGGGATTAACCCAACCATGATAATCCACATTTCACTGTAAAGGGTATTCATACTTATGAAAGTTACGATGCACTCATATCTCCACATCCATGAGATTATTTCTCCTGTAGACCTTGCTGGATTTATGTGTCTTTTACCGCAAGACATTTATTGAAAAATGCAAAGATTTATTTTGTGCGCCATGTAATCTGGCCACGCTCTGTGTCAAATAAGAAGAACATGTTTTCAAGTGAACATGTCAAGGGGAGAGAGAGGATGGGAGATTTAGTGAAGACTCCAACACTGGGCAGTGGTGACCTCAGCACTACTAATTCATGCAGACTAATGGAGTCTTGACAATACCCGTTCTAGCGAGCCGGAGCTCCTCTATGGGGCTCCCTCGGCTACACCAGCCCCCTCCCGTTCCCCATGCTGAACGCCGGCTCTGAACAGAGATCCCCCCCCCACCTCCCCCCTCCCCCCTCTGTGTTCAAACATTTGCAGCTGCTGGAGTATGACGCCCCCCCTCCCCTCCTTCTTTCCTTCTACCGGGGTCAAGCTCTGGCTTTATTCGTTCACCCCTTCACCGTGAAGTATTGTGTGTGTGTGTGTGGATTTCTGTGTTCTGCCTGCTCTTATCTCCTCGACGCTGACACCCGATTTCTCCGGGAATCTTGTGTGTGTGCGTGCGCGTGTGACCCGTAGATGTTTCTGTCGGTTCTTCATCTGCAGGGTTGGAGACTCGTGTTTCTGACACGACTGTCAGATTAGGTTTGGTGTGTGTGTGTGTGTGCGCATGCATGGGAGATGTATCTTGAGGTTACCGGGATGCGCCATGCTCCATGGCGTCAGTACGCAACGGCAGAAGTCCCATCTCCTCCACTGCTTTATTGATTTTCACAAACTCTGAGTGTCACCTGTGTCCTGGAAAAGGAGGCACCACCTTGTAGATCTCTGTTGTCAGACACGCTTTCGCTTTTAACATTACTAAAGGCTCTTTTGGCGGAAGGATTGTGTCTGTTGCTCCTGGCAATGTTTTTGTAGGTTTTTTTATTTTATTTTTTCTGTCGAGGACTCTGTTCCTCGGAAGTCCTGTCAAATTCACTTGTTGTAGGAAAGTCAAGGCGGTGGCCACACATTCAATTTGGTCCTTCAACATGGCCACACCTATGCAACAGTCGTGTGACTTCCACTTCAGGAGTGAGACATTCGCTCCCAAGTGAGCTGCCACAATAACGCCCGGAGGCCCTTCTGTCGCTTCGAGTCGTTGCTCTTGTGGAAGGGTAATGTGCTGCAAAATTGGACGCTTTTAGCTCCCTCGTCGCAGAAGGAAAGCAAAGAATTGCGGGCGCACCACAACATGATGTCCAGGACATCAAGTGTGTGTCATGTCTTCACCAGGCGAGTCCAGGCGCGGATCCCAGGACGCAGGGCGACAAGAGGAGGAACGAGCTTAAACATACAGACTGAATAGTGTACGAGTCAGTGATTAGTCTGTCCCAAGGACGCCGAGCAACTGTGGATTTCTGTTTCTCTGCTAGTAATGGACGTTAGAATATATGTCCTCAAAAGATTTTATGTCTCTAATGACTTTTAATTGTATCTCGCATGAAAGAGATACAGTATGAGTACAGCATTGCGGCACAAAATGCTCATGAACAGGAATAATGCAAATATAATACCTGCTTCGTGGAGTTTCCAAAGCCCTAATGAACTGATTAGGGAACATGCATATTTGACCTTTTCTAAACTCCTTTCATCTCTGTGGTTTTCCATGGTCGTGGGAGTGAAACATATTGTGAATATGAATGCATCCCTTTCTTATGAAAGGGCATTGGATTGAATATAAAAATAGTCACTGAATTTCAATGCAGTATTGTGTTCGGGCCTTATAACGTTTTTGAGAAGGAACCTAGTAAACCAACAGGAAGTCCGGACAAATATTCCCTGAAGGTGCCGTCTCTCAACCTTTCTGTCTCTCGTTTTGAATATTCATGTCAACTCCCACCTCTGCAATTAAAACAAGAATATGCAAAAATGATAGGCTTGTTCTCTGAGGCTCCCCTCTCTGTTGTTCTGATGCCGGTGCCGAGACAAAAGACTACGACTTTCCAAGAATGCCCAATTAATCAGCCCAAGCCATAACAGTTGTGGCTCGGCTGTCCATATTCGGCGTGATTCAATGGCGCCATTTGTTGTAAGAGGGAAGTTGTTTCAGAGTGGGCTTCAGGGTGCATTGACTCCTCCAGCAGTGTCAGAGCTCGTTGCCCAACCTCACAAGAGTCCCCAACGGGAAAAAATATTGTGACATAACGCGACTTGTAGTGTTTGCAGTGTGGCTGACTAAAGGAGGACTAGATGTGACAGACCGGACGGGGGTTCAAGGTAGGCTCCGTCCAGCCTGGAGTCCTTCCACACAAGGAAAAAAATATTCTCACATGCTCCCCACAGTCATATCGGAGTCAAGCCCCGACTTTCTTCCTCACACAACAGACCAGTGAGCATAATACTAGCTTTGTCTCGCTTCTTCCGTCGAGGTTTATTTGTACACGGCGGCCGTCCCTGAGGAGCAGGGAACGTCTCCAGTTCATCTGACTGGTGGCCTCGCCGTCCACACCATGGCGAAAGACGAGAGAAAGAACACATTCAGCGCAGAGCGATGTCCTCGGTGTGGAAACCTCCTGGTTTCCTGTCAGATGATAACTGGGAGGAGGAGGGAAGGAACGAGAGAGAGAGAGGGGGGGGGGGTGGAGAGAGAGCTGGGAGGTCATGCTAATCTTATTTCCCTACGTTTGACCCATATTTACAGGTTCTCCCAGTGGTCCCTGGGGGATTCAGCTTGTGATTGAGTGCCGCTTGGCTCTGTTACATCTCTAGAATCACATCGGGCCGTGGGACAGAGCTCGTCTTGTGGACTGATGAATAGATGAGAAGACTGATGGATTAGGTCAAAAGCGGTTGTGTGGCCGCGTCTGTGTTTGCGTGTGCGTGTTGGCCTGTCAGTCAGTGTGTGTGTGTGTGTGTGTGTGTGTGTGTGCATGCTACAGCCATTTCAGTGTGTGTGTGTGTATGTGCATGCTACAGCCATTTCAGTGTGTGTGTGTGTATGTGCATGCTACAGCCATTTCAGTGGCAGCCAGACAGGCTCGGCTTGAGAGTGATCAATGGCTCGTCTTTTCCTGCACCGGAGTGAAGCTTTGGTCCCGATATATCAGAGATGCTGGTCTGTCAGCAGAAACCACACTACATCCAGGTCTTAAGAGACTTCCCGTCTGAGTCTGGGAGCCAAAGAGCTCCACACATTGATTGATCAGGCATCGCAAACGCATCATCTCCATAAGGGCGCTAACAACCTTTCAAGGGGTCTGTAGTGGACTGTGCCAAGGCCATTGGTCAAATCTCTAGGTGTTCCCCTTATTTTTTTGCCCACAGACCTGTCTGCCTGCTTACATTGACCTGTCTGTAAATATAAGCCTCAGGGTCTTTCTATAGTCCAGTGTCTTTAGTTAATCGACCAAACTGTACTGTACCCTTCTTGTCGTAAAGCCTCATGTTGTTTCTTCTTCTTTAAATATGATAAAAGCTCAATCGGTCGACGTATATTGTTGTATGAACATATGCTCGTTTGGACAGGATACAAGCTTTTAGTCTCCTGTCGATGGCTATCATCTGGATACTTGTACTTATACTTACCCAATTTAGTTGGAGAGCAATTGAGCTTTCCTCCAATCTCGTGTGGGTTCTCTCTCACATACACACACACCCTTACAAAGACACACACCCTTACACACACACACTTACACTTACACACATGGGAGGCTTTGTGAAATGAATGTTGATAGAGAAGCACCCTCGTGAAGGACTCGGTTGGCCTTTCTAAATGCCTGGCCCGCCACTCCGGCTCAATTACGGCGCTGTGGTATTTGGAGAGCTCAGGTCGTGAGTAGCGGCTCCGCCAGCCGGGAAGAGGAAGCGGAGACGGGGAGGAAATTAAGCGGCGGAGGGAGAGACAGCCTGCGGCGTCAGCAGTGGCCGCGTGTTTATTGGCAGAAATGAAATTGCTCAGGAGGGGAGGGAGGGCTGGGAGGGTGGGGTGTGTGTGTGTGTGTGTGTGTGTGTAGGGGGGAGGCGGGGGGGGGAGGGCGTAGGAGGTAATTGGTAAATTGACAGGGTGGTCTCACTTTCCCCGGAGAGGAGAATCACATCCCAGGCAGCGAACCCACTCGGAGGCGCCGGTCGCCTGCGAGCTGAGTCATAAGCCCTGCTGTCCTTGAACATGGGGCCTCCTGAGGAGATGCCCACCAATCAGGGCCAAGCTTGTCAAGTTACAGTTCCAGACTCGCTGTGTGTTAGAAGTGTTGATTTAGGGATTTGGGATCCGAGTTGGGAACGCTTGACGCATCGAGGGCTTGTGAATTCCTGCTCTGCACATTAGGACTGTTTCAAAGCTTTTATAGGATTTGTCGGTTCTATTAATGTACCTCAGTGGCCCATATCGAAAAGCACACGGCGACGCTACCCTCCTAATACGTTGATAACCACGAAGGTTGTGTAAGTGCAATCGCACAGAAATGGTCGTCGGGTCATTCCAAGCCGCTGTCGTTCCTGCCATATTTGGATCTTTTTTTTTTTTCCTGCTGAGCGTCCCGTGAAATAATCCAAAAGCAGAGGCCTGGGATTTTGACCCAGATTGGTAATCTGCGTCTGTGTGGTGTGTGTGTCCCGAGGTCTTCCCACCAGCGCTAATCTGCCGGTGGGAGCTTCCTATCCCAGAAGGCCACTCCAGATGCGCTGTGCGGTGACACGATGATTTGAGAAAGACAAGCAAGCCAGCAGGAATTAGGGAACGCATGAGATTGTGACTCACTGCAAGTGATTCGAGTCCCCAGCCTTCCTCTACCACTGTTTTTGTACCCGTTTTCCACCACGCTGGTGTCACATTTGAGCTTTACGACCAAGCACTTATTCTGCTGACAAGCATTTTTTGTCATTGCTAGTTCTTTGTTACTTCAGGGTTTTCAAGCTATTCAAGGTTTTAGTGTAGCTTTTCAATGCCTGGGAAGATTTATTGTGTCATTAAAGGGAAAAGAAAAATAGAAGTCGGCAGGGAAGCCAGCTAACAGGACTAGTGTGAGATGACTAGTGAGCTGGCATTTAGTATGACATAACGTAACAAAGGGCTTATGGTGGACTTAGAGAAAGCTGATATCCAGTTTGTGCTGTTGACATTTAACACACTGAACACATTTAACACATCACTTGAAACAGTGATGCGTACTTCAACAGAGAAAGCGTATGCAATCCCATTCCTGGTGTGAATTCACAGCAGAAGCAGTCGTAGGCAGTGAGTCTTGTTTTGAAATCCTTAAAGCGATTGTACCATGTCCTTGATTGCACACAGTATTACCCATCCACCCACGACTGCCTTTGATTGGGTGCTTCACTTATCATCCACACAGGAGTCACATTGAGTGGGGGTGTCCTTCTAATGGACAAGCTATCTGAACAAAGGCATCTTAATCTATATAAACATTCTTCTTTGCTTTTGTCCTCTGTACATGTGTGTCGTGAGTGTGTGTGTGTCTTGAGTATATGTGTGTTGCGATTGTGTGTGTGTCGTGAGTATGTGTGTGTGCACTCCCACCTGCCTGACCCTTCACCTCTGTGTTTTCATAATGAACAGTTGTCATGTGACACAGTGACATCCATGGTCAATGGATTTGTAAAGGACACTATTCTATACAGTCTTCTATAAGGGACCCTTCTCCTGCATGAAGGTTGAGCAGAGCACTTTTAAAGAAGGACATTTGAAAAAAACATATTTGATGCTGTGTGGTTTTGGACATACAGAATGGTCATAAAAATCTTCTAGACGTTTACAACCCCGCTTGAGAGATGAATGAATCCTAACGATGAGTGTTCATCTTCACAGCCTTAATTAGACATGTCTGTCTGATCAGGCCTGGGGAGAGTAGCACAGTAGGCTTGTAGGACACAAGCTAAGCCTTGTATCTGTACTGAAGCTGGCTGCATTCCCTGTCATAGGGTTACACAGACAAGCAATCTCAAATACTTGAGACTTAAGTGATGACGTAATGATTGAATAAATACCTTCGAGGGACTGCTTGAACAGTAATATCAGGTTTCTGTCCCAACCAGTAAAATTACACTCGTCTGAGAGACTTCTGGTTAGCAGGTACAACATAAAACAGAAATCAATTCCAGCACTTTGTGATCTTCAAAGAGTCCCCTGGTAGCTACCAGATGCTTGCTTAGCCATCCTGGTCTCTCACCTCGCGGAGAGGACCTTGTCCCCGGAATGGTGGGCTCCCATTAGAGATGAAACGCTTGGATGAACACACACACACACATGCAAGCACATGCAAGCACTTACACAGGCACTCACACACAAACTTGCTTTCATACACACATACACACGCATACACACACACAAGCATACACATGAACATTATTAAAAATACACTCCCACAAATCCACACAAGCCCACACTCTAATACTCAAATACACACGCACACACACACGCGCACACACATGCATTCAAAGATGTAGAGCTAGGTACCGGTGCCAGGGGCCCCCAGGGAGAAGGAAGAAAGACAGGCAGTTCAGAGACTGACGTCTATCGATTGAGTTATCACGTTTATTGGCAGGGACTGAGTCAGTCAAGGAGAAGAGGGGTTTGGCAGGAAACCAAGAGATCTTCAGATAGCTGACAACCACGGTAGACATCAATCGAGGGATCCCCGAATCCGTGTGGGCCTATTGAGAAGATGGAGGGAGCTGTGATGCCGTGTACTCTGCACAGATCTCCCCCTTAATTGAATCAATGATGCCGGGTTACGTGGCGTTCTAGGGGTGGAGAGAAGGACGTGGACTGGCGGAGAAGATGATCTGGATCCTGCTCGTTCGGTCACGTCCGCCTTTCGTGCCGTGTAAGAGGGTTACACAGCTCACCGTATTTGTCCTTTGATGTTTTTTGACCTTAAATGTCAATTTCCTCTCTGCCGCGCTGCTGGTCCTGCCTCAATAATTAAACAGATTTTCATTAGGTGTTACCACAGTGGTAAATAATATATAACTTAAGGAAAGTGTTTTTTTTCCCCCCAACCTGTATCGATGAAGTGTTCAGTGAGAGTGAGGTTGAGGTGACCGGTGTGGCGGGAGCAGTGCTGATAAGGATAATGAAAATCAGCGTCTTTGGTAATTAGACCTATCTTACCTGACTGGCTTCTTATACCATGCTATGCTTGGAAAAGGGGGTTAGAATAGCAGCTTAGATGTCAGGAGTGCAAATCAGAGTCATGTTGTCATAAATTATGGCTAATGTTATCATTGAGACCGTTGGTGAGAGAACAACGGAACTAAATATCGTCCGATTGCAATGGCCAGGCTTTAACTTTGTATTTATAATTTTCCCTTCTCTTTCTCTTTTGGTATCATGAGCAACACTTTTGATTAAGGTTACTAGAACTACCTGTTATTACATAGCAATTCTTATCGTAGCAAATATTGTAGTTAGGCTACATAAAGCAAGTTATTACACAGGTGAAACTTGGTATGGTGGAGGTTGGGTTTCCCAAGGGATAAGTGGATGTTAACGTTGATCTTGTTTTAGTAACACAACCTTAAACTACCCCTGTACGACATCCATTTACCCCTCACAGTCATGACCCTCCCCCATTCTCTGCCTTTGTAAACTTCATGAATAACCCATGCCGCGCTTACACATAACACCATTTATTTACATAGCAAATCCTATTTACCTATATTCTTTTGACTACAGGTGTTGCTATGCAGTTACATGGTAGTGAGTGTAACCGTAATGTAAAGTGATTGACTTTTTCTTGACCAAGGAGGACAGCCTACTGGACCAACAACACAGAGTGTGTTTTTTTAGGCAAACTGACCATGGGTAGGCACTGGAACCGTTTCTTTAAAGGATGGCGAACACATGCTTCTCAGCCTCTGCATGTTGTCATGCCCCCCTCTTACCCCAATACCTCCCCCCCCTCCCCCGGTAGGAGGGCGCCTGTGTGTCAGCCCCCCCCCCCCCCCCCTCCCCCCCCACTGCTTCAGTTAATGAAAGACTGGCTTATCTCATCGGACACGACTGCCAGTGATGGCCTCCCTAGTGGACTTCAGCATATCAAAAGAAGACAAAGACGATAATAGAGAAAGTAGCATTGCAGCAAAGTGTCTGGATAGCTCAGTCAGAGCAGCAGGCTTTTAGTCTGTAGGTCTGGGGTTCAAGTCCCTGTCTGGGTGAACTGATTTTCTGTGTCCTGACAGAGGACTGCTCTGGACACCATAGTCTTTGCAGTGACATGTAGAGAATTTATTTTCCTGGATTTTCTTTTTTTTAATGTTGCCAAAAGCCAAGTCTGAGTTTGCACAGAGCTGGCAGGAGCTTACATTACCACCCTTAAGTAGCACAACGTTACCATGGGGATCAGGCCCGCAGGGCAGAGCAGCGCAATCGCAAGAGAAGAAGATGTTCTCCCCGAAAAGTTCTAGATCTCAGAATAAATAAGCGGAAATATTGCCATTTATCCAGGAGGCAGTGGGAGGAGCAAGTGGAGAGGGTAGGAATAATGACCTTTAGGCGGGGCGGGGGGGTGGGGGGTTTCAGCTTGAAGAGGGGGTGTGGGGGAGAAGGGGGTGGGGTAAGGGGCGCTTCCTGCAGAGAGACCATATTTTGATTATGGTTTCCAAGAAAGCTGGAAACAGAGCGCTGCTCACGAAAGACTGAGCATAGCTCTGGTGGGGAAGACGGCTTATCTCGACATTTCGTTTTTTCCGCTGATTCCATAAAGGAAAGCTTTACTGAGGAAATGGGCAGCCGTTCCATGTTAATATCCAGGCTGTAACTGTTCACCTCTTACTGCATAAGAGTTTGGTTGGCGTGGTATTAAAATAACTCTTTGTTTTTGTCACGGAACAAGCTCAGTATCTCTGTGATATTCGGTAAAAGTTCAAACGTCATATCTCATATCTATCTATAAAAATGGCATTTGATGCAGCCGAGGAACTCTCTGTGGTTGAGCGATCTGAACCTGTGAGTAGGAGGAGGTAGAAGCTCAATCGGGCCGAGGCTTGAGAACACATCTCATCTGGTTCGGATGACAGGTTCGAACTCCCTCGGTTTAGACCTCCTTGTCTCTGATGTGAGGAGGCTTCACGAGCTCTCGGCGGGCTCCGCCGCCCTGTCGCGCTCAGGACGGGAGCTGAAGCTGTCTCAAGCACTTCAGCGGCGTCACTGTCAGGGTCGGGGTCGCAAAACGGATCTACCCACTCGAACCTGTGATCTCCTGCGCTCTGTTGGGGGCCATGGTGTAGCCTAGCTTTCAGGCGACACAGGCAAAGAGCTTCTTTGAAAACAAAAGGGCCATGGTATCAGTTCAGACTAGGCCTACATTATGGAGTTATGGATATACGTTACTAAGTATGAAGAATGAGTCCAGTTCTATCACCAACTCATTTCATTCGATTTTTCAACAACGGCGCTCGGTAATGATTTGGATCAACCTTTGATCACATGCTGCATATCGATGATGAACACAGTATTTCCAGTGAATGTGATGATGTACAGTAAGGGATCGGTGTTAACTAACGGCCCGAAATGCCACGTCTAATTAATAAATGAGTGCATCTGAAGTTGTCATGCAGTGGTAATGTATTCAGGCCCAGCAGCCCGTCCGTATTTGGAGGCATAAATCATTTAGGGTCGTTAAACGTGGTGATTTTGCCTCCCACGTCCCCATAAAGGTCATTTCCATTTCCCATCAATATCGTTTAAGTCTAAGCGGCCTTGCTGATGGCTTGGCCAAAGAGAAAGAAAGAGGGAGATGAGAGAAGGGGGAAGGGATTGGAAGCGGAGGGGAAGGAAGCTATGTGTGGCAACACCCTTCCTCCTCCTTCACCTCCTCCTTCTCCTCCTTCCCTTCGTCCTCCTCCTTTTCCCCTCCTCCTTCTCCTCCTCCTCCTTCCTCCTCCTCCCCTTCGTTCTCCTTCACTTCCTCCTTCTCTTCCTCTTCCTCCTCCTCCGGTCTGGTTTCACTGTCAGGAAGCGTTTGATGGGAGGCAAGCGGGCGCAGAATGGCCCCGAGCGCGTTGTCAGCGCGCCGTGGCTGTGACCCACAGTGAGAGGAAACAGAGGAGGTTTCGTGAAGACAGCCGTCACCTCTGGGGAGGCCAGAGAACACAGAGCGGCTCTCGGAAGGCTGGGGTGGGGGGGGGGGGGAGTTTAGCATCTTCAAAGTACCTCCCTTGAGAGTCAAAGCCGTTACAAGGGGAAAAGGGGAGGGAGAAATAGAGTTGTGTGGTTGTTTTTCTGTGTCTTTTTTTATCTCACAGTCTCCAGAGGGTAGTGCTCTGTTGAGAATAGTATTTTTTTTTTCCCTCCCCTGTGAAGTAATCCCCTACAGGGCCCTAAGGTAAACTCCCCCAAGCCTCTCTTCTTCGAGGGTGCCCCCTCCCTTCGTGTCTGGTCTCCATCCTGGCGCGGGGCATCAGTGCCTGCTGGCACTGACCCACCCTAATGAGCTGTAATGGCGTTTGTATTTGTGTTATCGATCTTGTCGTCTGTAGTTACAGCTGCGCCCTGAGGGGCAGTTATGGAAACGGCGGCCATATTTGATGAGATACAGTATGACAAAGCAAAGTCGGTCCCACTGATCCAGTGCATCGCATGCTTGTCGGTTCAATCAGTTCCCCAAAAATTGGAACCTTTCATCACACGCCGTGCACAGGGGAATAAAATGAATACTCTGCCTATTTTGGACTGTCGAGACTCGACAGCCAATTTAAAACCAAATCATTAGCGGCAGTGAGGGTTGGTTGCCTGTGTGTGCTGCACGTGTGCGAATGGATAGAGATTTGTGTGTGCGTGTGTGTGTGTGAGAAGGGGGGTGATTAGTTGGACTGCTGCCAAAAAGAGGTAGTCAGCATGCGGTGGGGGGGGGGTTTGTCCTCTGAAGTATTTTCCTGGTGTTGGCTACCGACTGCCTCATGCAGGCAGGTCATCACTCACGACAGAATAACCCAGTGCGTGCACTTTGTCCTGGAGAGCGGCTGGCCACGTGAACCAACCTGTAAACATGACCTTTGGCTGCCCAGGGATCATCTTTGGCCATAGACATACAGAGGCTCATATTGAGGTCATTAATCTGAGGTCTCGCTTTCCCCAGTGAGGAGATTTAGGATTATAGCTATGTAGGTTAGTCCTGGTTTTTCCCAGGCGACTGAGTAGGACGTATACGTGCATACCGAGTGGGAGTGGTATGTTAATAATGTATAGCAATGCCTGTGTTTCTTTTTTGCGAAAAACGATTGAGTTATAATAACCTTCATTTGTGGCTGAATTTGTGAAGCTATGTGAGCTGTTGGTAATCTAATATCTACAGCAGCATTTCTCAACCCAGGTCTTCTGGTCCCTCTGCCCTGTTTGTTTGAGATGTTCCCTTCTTCCAACACACCTGATTCAAATGAATGGGTCGTTAGGCTTCTACTCAGCTTCCTGACAACCGTTCATTTGTATCGTTTGTAAGGAAAAAACGTCTTAAACAAACAGGGAGAGTGTCTGAAACATACAAGACAGTGGGTCCCGAGGACCAGGGTTGAGAACTAGGCTAATCTGCAGCGTGCGTGACGATAATTATGTATTTCTCTCTCTTCAGAGTGCTACGTCCTTCCAGGTGACGGTACGAGATGAGGACTGGATCGTGGCGGCGCTGGAACCTTCCGACCTGCAGGAGAACGCCACGGCCTACGCCGCCCGGGTCACGGGAGAGTCCCAGAGGACACAGCTGGTCCAGTACCAGAACCTGAGCGACCCGTCGCCGCTGGTCTTCAACGCCTCCCACCACGGGATGTGCTACACTGTGGGCTTGCTGGTCAAAGAGGGCAAGGCGTGGTCCAAACCAGTCAAGATTGTGGCCATCCTCACAAGTATGGAACATTTCACTGGCCTGAAAGATATTTGACCGCCCTTTAATTTGCCTATTCATCCAATGATTTCAATGGCAAACTGCAGAGATCATTTTTGACATTTGTTAACATTCACTTTTGATCAGCACACTCTTTTACCGATTTCGCAATTTGGACTATTATTTCAAAAGTTTATTTCAACGCTTAAATCAAACGTGATAAGGATTCATATAACACGTCAGCTGACCCTCCAACTGAGTTTTTAGCTTAGGATCGTTGTCCCTTTCAGTGTTGCAGTTCCGGTGGTCCACCCCTCATTGATAGGTCTTACTTCCCCAAACAGAGCCTCTTCCTGTGGACAGCGTGCTGATCTCAGACTACAGGGAGTCCCCAGAGACCGGGGTGGTGTTTGAGATCTCCTCCCCGCCCAACAACGTCTTCAGCCGGGTCAACATCAGCTACACGGAGGGGAGGGAGCAACGCTCCATGCTCTACAAAGGTCAGACTCTTTGACCCAGTTCAATGGAATAACCATCTTGTGAACGCATTACACATTCTTTAAGAGGGTTTCTGTTTACGTTACATTTATCTAGTAGACGCTGTCTATCCAAAGCGATGAACAAAACAAGAGAGATTGAGTTCATTGGTTATTTTGGCAGAATGAGTAAGAATGTATAACAATCTGTTGCCATCCATCATTTCCTCAATCTCATCTCTCTGTGTATATGATTTACTTACAAATTCCCCCTCAGCAAATACAGCGCAAAGAGACGATCTTATGAGACGGAAATACGTTTTTCCATGCTTTGTGAACGCAGATTTCTACAAGGGGAAGACGGTGTTCAGACACTGGTTGCCGGGGACGTGCTACAGCAACATCACCTTCCGCCTGATCTCGGAGGCCACGGTCAACAGGAGCACGCTGGCGCGCCGCAGTGACGTCACCCACGAGCCGCGCCACCACAGGACGGGTAGGAGGGGGGAGGGGACACACACCACAGGACGGGTAGGAGGGGGGAGGACACACACACCACAGGACGGGTAGGAGGGGGGAGGGGACACACACCACAGGACGGGTAGGAGGGGGGAGGGGACACACACCACAGGACGGGTAGGAGGGGGGAGGACACACACACCACAGGACGGGTAGGAGGGGGGAGGACACACACACCACAGGACGGGTAGGAGGGGGGAGGACACACACACCACAGGACGGGTAGGAGGGGGGAGGGGACACACACCACAGGACGGGTAGGAGGGGGGAGGGGACACACACCACAGGACAGGTAGGAGGGGGGAGGACACACACCACAGGACGGGTAGGAGGGGGGAGGACACACACACCACAGGACGTGTAGGAGGGGGGAGGGGACACACACCACAGGACGGGTAGGAGGGGGGAGGGGACACACCACAGGACGGGTAGGAGGGGGGAGGGGACACACACCACAGGACAGGTAGGAGGGGGGAGGACACACACCACAGGACGGGTAGGAGGGGGGAGGACACACACACCACAGGACGGGTAGGAGGGGGGAGGGGACACACACCACAGGACGGGTAGGAGGGGGGAGGGGACACACACCACAGGACGGGTAGGAGGGGGGAGGACACACACCACAGGACGGGTAGGAGGGGGGAGGACACACACCACAGGACGGGTAGGAGGGGGGAGGACACACACCACAGGACGGGTAGGAGGGGGACACACACAACCATGACAACAAACGTTGTCGGCAAAGACATTAACACGGTCGAGGCTTTGTGAGGGTTTACCTTTTTTTTTTACCTATTCGAATGTCTGCAATGATTGTAGAATCACTCCCTCCCCGTTAGAGCCATACGTAAGGCCGGCATTGATGGGTTGGTCTGGTCGTACAGCCGGTGGAAATAGAAAACGGCGGTGCTCGGCGGTGCCTGGAGGCTTCTAGTAAATGCCACCCCCTCTAATGCTCGAATCCATTATCGACTGCATGTCAGCACGATGCCCATGTGATACCCTCCGGATGTACCCCCCCCCCCCCCCCCCCCACGGCCACCATACAATATTGATACAAAGTAAATACCAGCCCACAATTGATTACTGTTTTGAGGAAATCACATCCCTCCGATTAATCACCTCCTGTCTCCAACCGCTTGTGGTGAAATGATTGGAAATTCTCCTCTCTAGTCCTTCTTGAGTCCTCTCTTGAATCCCGATCCGCCGGCCCCGAGGACGAGGCCCACGCGCCGCTAACCTTGGCGTCGTGTTTCCCTTCCCAGTGCCCAACCCTCCCCTCAACATCTCCCGCAAGATCGTCCACCTGAGCCAGAGAGGGGTCACCAGCGGCGTGCTCCCCGACGCCACGCCGTCCCGCAAGGCCCGAGACGTCCCCCTCATCCAGGAGGAGGAGGAGGAGACCCAGGTGGGCGGGGAGGAAGCGACCTCGGAGGAAGCGCTGGGCGGGACCGTCGCCACGCGGCTCCTCGACAGCCTGGAGGACGGCGGCGCCAACAGCACGGACGGCGGCGCCAAAGCGGGCGCCAACGACACGGCGGAGGAGGAGAGCGTCACTCGGCCCTATTGGCCGGATCCTACGGGGAGCCCGCCCCCTACGGAAGACGAGTTTGTCAACGCGGTGGTGACGGAGTACGAGGACTCCAACGAGCCGGGGTCGGCCATGGGGCTGACCCCGGAGCCCTCCGTCACCCCCACCCACCTGCCCCCCATCCTGTTGGAGCTGCGCTGGCTGCCCCCGCACCCCCCCACCTCCTACGACGGCTTCAACATCTACCTGTACCGCGATGGTGAGCTCTTACCGTGGAGAGGAAACTCTGCCCAGCTGAGTGTCAGACTATAAGATTCTGCTTTGTAAGATAAAACACGTACATCTCATGTGTCTGGGATCTCCAGCAACTATCTGAAAATCAGGAGACAGAAACTAATTTCCTAAAAGCTCCCTCGTTCGACACGTGCTAAGTCCTTCTTTCATCTCTCTTCTCTCTCCCCTCTCTCTCCCTCTCTCTCCCTCTCTCGTCCCTCTCCCCTCTCTCTCTTCTCTCTCTCCCCTCTCTTCTCAACTCCCTCTTCAATCTCCCCCCTCTCGTGTCTCTCCCCCCTCTCTTCTCTCTCCCCTCTCTCTTCTCTCTCGTCTCTCTTCTCCCTCCCCTATCTCTCTCTCCCTTCCCTCTTCTCTCTCTGTCTCCCTTCCCTCTTCTCTCTCTCTTCTTTCTCTCTCTCTCTCTCTCTCTCACTCTCTCTCTCTCTCTCTCTCTCCCTTCCCTCTTCTCTCTCCCCTCTCTCTTCTCTCTCCCCTCTCCCGTCTCTCTCCTCATCTCTCTTCTCTCCCGTCTCCCGTCTCTCTCCTCACCTCTCTTCTCTCCCGTCTCTCTCCTCATCTCTCTTCTCTCCCCTCTCTCTCTCCCTTCCCTCTTCTCTCTCTCCCCTTCTTCTCAGGTAACTCCACAGAGACAGCTACGGTGGACGAGAACACTCACGAGTTCTTCACTGAGCTGACGGAACCGGGAATTTACCGTGTTCTAGTGACCACGCTTAGTTCCTCTGGGGACTGTGAGCCCAGAGAGAGCACCTCTAACTCTGGCTTCACCTTCTACCTCAGTATGTACTAGATACTGTAGTACACACTATATTTACTAGATACTGCATATAAAGTATTTTTTAACTATGTACACACTAGATAGTATGTAGTTGATACACACTAGAAACTGTACATAGAAGGTATTATGCCTTGATCCATCATCCTCAATGTTGTACTGTATGCTCCAATATAGCTATCCTTTTTATCCATGGAACTTGTACATGCACTTAGTCTGATTGCACCTGTTGCAATGCTACATGAAAATCAATATACAGCGCTTTGCTGTTTCCATGATCAGACATTGAGACAGGAAGTGCTATCTTATCACGCAGTTATATCATACATTCAAGCCACACCACAGCTCTCTCCTTATACCTGACCTACGTAAGCTAACGCTAAGCGCCGCGCCGGTCACCGTGGGTCTCCTGACGCTTGTGTCCCGTGGCGCCAGGTCCGAGCGGGGAGTGGCTGGAGCAGCCCCGCGAGCGTCCCCAGGCGGTCAGCGTGAGGATGCTGGGCTCCAGCACGGCGGCCGCGGTGTCCTGGGGCTCCTCCGCCGAGAGCCACAACGGCAGCCTGGTGTCCGTCCTCTCCCTCACCTGCCTCAAGCCCAGCCTCAGCCAGCGCATGGAGACCACCTACTGCAGCGAGGTGAGACCCGGGGGGCCGTGAGACGCGCTCACACAGAGGTGTTGGCGGGGGCTTTTTTCTAGAATGTTCCAAAGGGTTTTTTACCAGGTATAACCTGGTAGAACACTCGTCTGTCCCTGGAAACATTTAGTCTTTTGGAGAACTTCTCAGGGTATTTGATGAGCTAAAGCTAATGTGGGATGGAATACGACACGTTGGAACAAACGTCGTAGAAATATCACCGTAGGCCAAATATGAAATGTAATGTAATCCTCGATAGTGTGCTTCCTGTAAAAAACACAAAGATATGGGGTTTGATATTCATGTCGACTTCACAGGAGAACACCACCAGCGACATCATCAACAACCTGACCCCAGGGGCTCAGTATAGGGTGGTGGTCTACCACACCAATGGACCCCTCGTCAGCCCCCCCTCCGAACCCGTCATCATCGACATAGGTGGGCTCTCTATTTGTATCGTCTTTGTCTCATTTATCCTCATTTGGCTTCTATCTTTCCTCTCTAGAGGAGTTCTCAGTTGTCAGTCTTGTCGTCTTCCATCAGTACATCGTGTCATTGGGTTGACCGACTTTCGGTCCGCCTTCTCTTGCCACCTGTGCGTCCTAATTGGCTAAATGAGCTGCCTGTGTCTGTCAGAGCTAACGGGAGTGCGGGAGCTGGTGGTGTACCCGCTGAGCCCTACGGCGGTTATTCTGAGCTGGCAGAGGCGGTACCACGTAGCCTTCCGCAAGTACATCCTCCAGACGTTCTTCTTCAACCCCGTCACCCTGGCTTCAGAGTGGACCACCTACTATGAGATCGCCGCCACCGGTTCCGTGGTCGCCTCCATGGTAACCAGACAGCTGTTTGTTAATTTTAACGAAAAATCGGTTTGTTAATGGTTGGTTTCGACCGTTTCAAGATAATTTCTTGGCCGGCCTTTGAAGTGGCACAGTGGTGGTTATTTGCTGATGAAGAGCCCTTTGGTTAAGTGCGAGTTGCCTTTCTTTCTCTCATTCCCCCACTTTTCTACTTCTCTATCCGCTTCTTTCAGAGAGTGACAGATCTGCTGCCCGCCTGGTACTATAGTTTCCGTGTTACCATGGTGACTTGGGGCGACCCACCACTCAGTTGCTGCAACAGCCCCACAGTGAGCTACATCACAGGTAATCACAAGGCCATATTCCACACGGGTGCCATGTATTACACTCACTCTTACTCTTAGACGTGATTGCACTCTTTCTCCCGCTCTCACAAACACACATGTCTTCCTGTCCACACAGCCCCGGAGGCCCCCCACATCACCTCCGTGGACTACTCCCAGGGCGTCCTGTACGTGCGCTGGACCTATGGCGAGCTCTTCATCGACCTGTCTCACTCCAGGATGCTCCACTGGCAGGTGGCCGCCCAGGGCAAGAAGGGCCCCAAGAAGAACTACTCCATCGATGTGAGTCCGCTGGCCCCCTCTCACAAGCTAATGCTAAGGCGCTAACATTGACGAGCCCATGCTAACGCTAATGTAGATGACCACATGCTAATGCTAGTGTTGATTAGCCCATGCAACGTACAAGTTAACATTGCCCAAATGTCGCCTTTTGCATCCTCCCAACTTTTCTCGTTATGAGAAGTGTTCAGCCTTCATGACAGGCTGTTGTTTTCCCGCCAACTCTTCAGTTTCGCTTGTAACAAACATGGGTTCAAACCATCATTGAAGAATCACAGAAGTGAGCTTGTCTCCGGTGGGAGGATTTCCCCCCTCCCTTTCGAAGGCCTTGCTGAGTTCCTGGCGGTAGCCAGCCAGCAGAGGAGCTTGAACTGCTCGTTAGTGTGCAGGGCTGGCGGGGGGGAAGTATTGATTAAGTCCACAGGGTCCTTGAAAGCCCTCATTAGGACGCCTGAGACAACGAAGAGGTGACCTAACCTCTGCCTGCCTACTGTGAGGTCGCGAACATCTCTTCCATAATGAAACCAATTATGTTCCCAACAGACTGGGTTTTATCTCCTATAAACCCCATATAATTAGCTACGGCCAAATGTTTTGATACTCTGTGTGTTATCGGGAGTTTTAATTGGCTGGCTGATAGCTAGCGTGTCAGGAAATTGATAAAAATTGTTGTAGATGGATGTGGAGGACTTTGTTTTACCGTGGTTCTTTTTGTCTTTTCGGAGAAAAATAATCCGATATGATCCTATTATTTTGAGGCTGGTGTCTAAGAGATTTAAAGATATGAGCTCAGCTCATATTCCGTTGCAGTTTATATTTTTGCTGATGTTTTATAGCAGTGTGCCATCAATTCAGATGATGTAATATCAATCATCTTTAAAGCTGTCGCTGTGCATTTCCAATTTTTATGTTCGTAGGCTGCGCACGTTGACACCTAGGGGATGTATGATGAAAACATCACATGAAGACAGATTTATTCTTTAATTTAAGTCCTGCTTGGATATCTCAGCTTGCCCCAGTGATGTGTGAAAATCTCATGTCACGCCGATGCAAAAAATATATATAAAAAGTGTGGGGTGGCTTTGCTTCATTCAGCCAGGAACCTCCACAGCTAGACCAACCACAGATTGATATTCATACCTAAAAAGATGCCATTGAATCCAAAGGTGGAATCATCTGGGCCTACAGTATCTTCTTTCCCCAAGGGAAAGGGAGGAGAGAGAGAGGGGGGGGGGGTGTATCGGCTGGGAGGATGGTTTGGGAGGGGCTGGAGCTGGGATCAGATGGGAATTAGGGGATTTGATCGAAAGGATTTTCGAGACGTTTGAAGAGGTTTTTTTAGAAACCTATTTTTATAAAGCTATATCAGTGGCTATATCTGAGCACCGGTCCAGAGCAGAGCATTACACATCATTGCAATATCGCTGGTAATAATCCTGGGTGAATGGTTGACTGACGGTGTGTTTGTCCCCGCATGTTGGTCCCAGGTGACTCGCAACGTGATGCGGGCCAGCATGCCTCTGCCACCTGGAGATATCTACAGTCTGACCGTGACGGCATGCACCGAGCACAGGAGGAACGCCTCTGTGCCCAACGTCATCAAACTAGGTCAGCTGGACTTTCGTCTCGCACAGTTGCTCACGCAGGCATGCTCAAGCACACAGGCATACCTACACATGCTCAAACACAGACCTACTGTACACGTTCACACACACACACACACACACACGCCACACACACACACACACTCCACAGGGAGCTTCTGGGATCTATTCCCAATACATCCTCTCTCATGCAAACAACAACAAACGGTTGAGGTGAAAGAGATTCTAAGAATTACAGTACATGAATCAGAAGGATGTTTGCTGTATAATTTCGTACCACCCCCTCACTCCCAAATGGTTTTTTGTTGTAATGGAAATCCACAGAAATTCATGGATGTCAACATCTAAATGTAAATGAAAAATTGCAGTTGTGTTAGAATGGATTTTGATAGCAAACGTCAGGGGTCATAATTTCTTTGGTAAGGCATTATATAAATGACCCAGATATTAAGGGCAAAATGGTCTTTGCTCTGTACACATACAGCATATCAGGGCAATGTTATCAAGCCAGTAGATTTTGGACCAGTTTGTGAATATTTTATGTTGACACACTTATTATACCATCAGCTTGCATTATGTCCATCCAGTCAGTTGTTATTTTTAGGAAATGAGGTGGATAGTATACTAACCATTCAGGGAAGAAACTCTCAAAATGGCACTTCCCTCACAGGCCCAAAATATTACTGTGAAAGTTGACACTTAGTAGGTGTCTTAAGAGGGTGCCAAATGACTCAATGCCCTTGTTCCTGCCTCTCTCTAGCCTGTTAGGGTGAGAGTAAAAACGCTGTACTTTACTGTTCTGTCTTGCCTTGTTTTGTTCAGAGCCTGCACCACCCAAGTCTCTGTATGCTGTGAACGCCACCCACTCGTCTGTGACCTTGCTGTGGACGGAGGATGGGGTGGTGGACTCCTACCAGATCCTCTGCAAGATCCTGGGACCCAACAAAGAGCTCAAGGTCAACAAAGACTTTTTGGTTTGTGTTTCTGTGGGAAAATATGTCCCTGTGTAGCCAGGGCCTGTGTAATGTTACCAGTGTGGTGTCTTAGCTTATTTGTTTAGAATTAAACCAGCCAGTGGCTGTTAAGTTGCTGTCTTGAAGGTAGCACTGTCAATAAATGGACATTTATGCGCGTGGGCGAGAGAAACACATTTGCTGCGTTCGAACGCCTTTGAAATGCAAAGTAGATTTCAACACCACTGCCACTGTATAACAACCCCTACGGTTTGAATAGAAATCATCCAAATAGGTTATTTAGTTGTTTGGACGATAGCACCAGGGTTGTGTTTAGATCGTAAACAGAGGGCAGACGGCTTACTGCTGCAGGAGGGCAGAGGGTCTCTTAGGTGTCGACTGCGAGGGGGGGGGAAAGGGCCTTCCACTCCCATAGCTCCCTGACATTTGGGCTGAGCAGGTTGTCATGGTGAAGCCGGAGGGGCCGTCAAAAAGGGCTGCGCTTCATTAGCGTAATTAACTAGCGAGCCCAGGGAGGATGACTCATTCAGGTTGCCGCGGCGGCGGCGGCGAGCAGAGTTCCTCCAGGGTCACCGACACAGGTCGTGAAAGTGTCCATCTGTCAGACCTCCTGTAGGTTACGGAAAACGAGCCGGAACTTTCTAAAAGGCTCCATTTGCCATGGGATGAATGTTTATAGTTCACCACTCGGGTGTTCTAGGGGTGGTAGGAGAAGCGACTGTGCTGACTCGGACAGAGGTTTACTTCCTGTGTGACTGTTTATGTGTGAACGAATGCACTTGAGTGCTGACATGCTTGTGTGTGTGTGTGGGGAGTCAGGTGGCTGAGCGGTGAGGGAATCGGGCTAGTAATCCGAAGGTTGCCAGTTCGATTCCCGGTCATGCCAACTGATGTTGTGTCCTTGGGCAAGGCACTTCACCCTACTTGCCTCAGGGGAATGTCCCTGTACTTACTGTAAGTCGCTCTGGATAAGAGCGTCTGCTAAATGACTAAATGTAAATGTAATGTGTGTGTTTAGGCGCGGGAGCCCCAGACTGCCCAGTCCCACGTGGTAACAGTGCTAGACTTGCTGCCCTCGGTCTCCTACAACTGCACTGTGACCAGCTTCAGCTACAACACCCCCAGCAAACCAGCCTTCATCACCATCACGACTGTGGGTAAGTGGGGCCCACCGTGGTGTGTGTGGGGGTGAGTTTCTCAGGGAGGGAGGAAACAAAAACCCGGTTTTGTTTCGACTTAACGTGGCCAAAAAACGGAAGAAAAAAAAAGTGCAAATGCAGTATTTTGTCTGTGTGTGTGTGTGTGTCGCGACCAGCTAAAGAGATGAACCCCAGCGTGGCGGCCATCTCGGCTCTGGCTATCCTCAGTGTCCTCCTCATCAGCCTCCTGGTCCTCTTCCTCCTGGTGCTGCGGCGGAAACATCTCCAGATGGCCAGGTGAACACATCACTGACCCTGGAATCCAGACCAGCACGACCCCATTATTCAGCCCTACTGGGGGGATACAATTTGACGTTAATCACAATCAGAAGATCAGCTATTATCGGTTCATATATTCTGTCTTATACTGGATATATGAATGGATAAAGTGTTCATACTGTGTTCTGTTGACGGTTACAGTTCTATGATAATATCTGCCTGCCACTAATAACAAACACCTATTGGCTGCATGTTATCTCTGTAGAACTATAAACATTGTCCTCTGACCTTCATGCCTCAAAGAGACTTTGCTAGTACCTCTGTGTCTGGACTGGTCCTTTTCATGTTGAGGTGTTTGTTAAACTCCCTCTCCTATCTGCAGATTGCTAATACCAGAGCTCAACTGAACTCAGTCACTCTGTTAGTGAAGAGATGGACAAAACGTTTTTCACTTCTTCTTTCTGGGATATTTTTAAAAAGACAGTTGATGTGCGTCTGCAGGTCTGAGAGTAACGTCCGCTTTTTGCTCCGTTTCAGAGAGTGTGGAGCAGAAACCTTCGTGAATTTCGCGTCTTTCGAGAGAGACGGGAAACTGCCCTACAACTGGTAGGCCCTCGCTCCGTACCAGGGAAACAAACTATCAGGATGTCCCCTAGCATCCCCCCCCCCCCCCCCCCCATACACACACACACAACACTCCCAAGATAACATTTTAGATCCTGTAATTCCCCTCTGCTCCCGATCTTTCCACCTGATTACGAGGGTGTGTGTTGTGTTTAGCTAGAGAAGAGGGAAGCCCATCCACCCCCCAAAATCCAGGCTGGGCTAATACAGGGACGGGATTAGGATTCGCGAAGGGTGGGGGTGGGGGCGAGGGGCGTGTGCAGTGCCTTGCTTCTACCCCCTTATTTTAGCTCTGAAACTCCAGTCAAGAAACCGTGACCAGCTCCTCCTGCTGTCTGAGAATAGGGTGTGTGTCTTCTTCTCGTCTTCTGTTAGAGTAGAATAGTGTATTTGATGAACATGGAACAGCCCTAAATTCCTACATTAGGTTAGCTTGGAGTTTTGAAAAACAAAGTTAGACTAGAGAGGGTGCAATTTCTGAGGTCATTGTGAAGTGTGTTTGCAGCCGCAGCAGTTGGGGAAGTTTATTTTTAAATCACCTCCCAAATCAATGACTTCAGTTATTGTTTAATGTTAAAATCGTAACGTTTCAAATAATATTTGGAGAAAGACAACCATGGGGTGTACTTAAATCTTCACGTGACTAAAGGACAAACACAACTGACATTTCACTATCTTAAATACTCTATTTATTTAAGATTGCATAGGTTAAATACTTTATTGAAGATTGCATAGATTCAAATTCAAACATACATGTGTGGCTTCTTGTTTAAAGGTAAGGCTAAAGTTATTTTGCTACCTACATAGGTACCTTTCAGGTCTAGGTAGTGCAAAAACAGGGCCGCAAGCATGCACACTAAATATGTTCTTAGCCTTTGTAGTTTAAATTGTAATATAAGGGGATAGTGTTGTTTGTGTACATAGCAGTGTACATAGCAGCATAGAGTGTACATAGCTGTATCTTTCAAGACAGACAAATCTGCCAAAAGTTAAGACTGGTGCTCCGTAAAAAAATATAGACCATAATATGTCAGGCAGAGGAGGGCCAGCCTAGGGCCTCACATCCCATGGTAACTGATTAATATAACTGCTGAAAGACGGTCAGTGAAGGCAGAACTTGGCTTCCATCCCAAATTTGATTGACTTTGTACTGTATCATTACCTCCCATCACTAAACCATACACCCATCCAAGTGTGTTCTTACTGTGAAAGCATTGGTTAAGTTGCGTTTCTGTGGATCCAATTGGCAAAGCTTGTGCTTTGAATGTGCATGGTGTAAACGCCTTGGTGTTATATCTGTTAGCGTACCACATTTTATTCATTGGCAAAAGTCCCATTTATCGAGCAGAAGATTACTGTTGTGTCACCGAACCATACAAACAGTTTACCATATATTTACCCCCCGCATGAATGACGGGATAGGCTACGCACGCTGCAGAATTTGTAGGGAAGGTTAAGGAAGGTCAACCACACCAAAAACGTTGCAATACGGGACCTCATAACGTAAGTAGAGTCCAGCATCGAGGAGAGGAAGAGAGTGCCCATTGACCAAGTCCACTCAGCAGTACCACAGCCGAAAACAGACTCTTATTGTTCCCTGCTGTACCATTAAAGAAACATAGGCTATCTACTGTACACTGCCCAGCGTCACAGGCTGCATGATGCATTAACTCTGTGTTGAGCACTAATAGAGTTCTTCTCAGCCCACTCTGTGCCACTTTTACTAATGGAGCTCCTTGTTTTGTCCCAACCTGTCGCCTACTGGTGTCTGTTTTTTTTTGTTTTTGTTGTCTGAACCCCCTTCAGGCGAAGAAGCCTGTTTGCCTTCCTTACCCTACTGCCATCCTGCCTTTGGACTGACTATCTTTTGGCTTTTTATATTAATCCTTGGTAAGTAAGCTCTGTTGTTGGCCGAGTCCACTCTTCATCCCAGGGGCATGTGTCAGCAAAGCCCCATGGCCTGCTCCTCCGACCATAGACACTGTGTTACCAGACAGGGTTTCAACATGTATTCTAAATTGGGCCTTGGCGGCCATTTTGGATCTCTCACTGACCAGTACAGTACCTGGCGATCACACACACTCGATGCAATGAGATTCTGGTTGAAAACCGATTCGAAAGACATCTGGAGAATGGTTTCCGAACTCTCACGTCTCGAAACGCTTTGTCTGTGGTTGGGAGATGCACTCACCCGAAGAGGCTCCTTGTCTCCGAGTCTTATTTCAGCTGTTTTCTTTTTTGACTAATGTACTGTAGCATGGTTACTAACGGCAACCTGCTTTGCTGTCCACGCGGTGTCTGCATGTATGTTCACCGCATTTTGTTTGTGTTTCGATTTAAGAGTGGAGTAGAATGTAGAGCTTAGGGGTTAGATGTAGATGTCTTCCGTTTTAAATATGTCCTGTGGCGCATGTTTTGGGTTTGACACCAGCGGTATGCATACACAGACGCATGGGGGGGGGGGGGGGGGGGGGTGAACCGTACAGTAGGTGTGTCTGGCCTGCCTGCTTGATATCAGTGTTTTAGTATAGCTGTATACGGAGACTGAGCATGTTTGTGTCCTGCTTTGGGGTGACTTGTACTGTTTAGACTATTTAACGTGGGTTCACTTCGAAGACAAGGTGGGTGGGCAAAGAGGGAGAGAGTCTGAGCTTTGTGTACCACGGCGACGGGCACAAGCACCTGTCATGAGTGCTTTTATCATTTCTGCGATTCATAGGAGCAAGACTGCTTTAAAGAAACGGAAGCTTACAAGGTAACCTGTCTATTTCTGTCTGAATGCACTTACAGTGTGAGAGTATGTGTTTTCCCGTTTTTTTTTCTTCATTTGCGCTTGCTTGTGAGGACGAGTTTGTGTTCATCTGTGCGTGCGTGTGACATGTCTAGCTACCGCCACTGTGACCAGCATTCGGCAAGTAATCAAACATCCACTACAGGGAGTGTGCAAGGCCTAATAATCCAGCAGATTAAAACCACTCGTCACAGCATCACGACGGTTTAATGTGTGTCCCTACACACACACACACACACACACTCACCCCTTTCGTCTTTGATCCAGGATCAAACTTAAAGTGAACCCTCTGTTTCCTCGGCTTTGTACATCATAACAACACCAAGACTCACTTACTGGCCCACAGTCATAAACAATCTGTAATCCCTTTTCAAATCCCATTAGAAGTAAATCCCTTAAGTGTCAGGCAGCAAACTTTGATGGAATGTAAAGCTACCTTCCTGTCAAAAAGCAAGAGAAAAATAATTACATCATAAATATGCTGCTGGATACGTTTATACTGTATGTCTGTTCTGGGCTTGTTGGAGTGGTCAGGGTTAAATATGGACTGAATATCCTATGTATCATCATATATACTGTATATATTTAAAATAAATGGGTAGAAGAGAGTCTTGAAGCCATTGTCTGGGTCACTTTACCAAACTCAAATTGGTCTCTCGTGTGCTGTAGCTTGGTCCAACTGGATGACTTTGACGCCTACCTGAAGGAAATGAGCAAGGACTCTGCTTACAAGTTCTCCTTGCAGTTTGAGGTATGACATGCTCCAGTTCAAATACAGAAATACACACCATTAACTAACCCTACCCTTGACCCTACTACTGTCTGTAAAGTCATTTGACCTATCTGGTTAGAAATATTTTCCAAAACCTATTCTGAGCTTGATTAATAATGCCTTACACAGCCAAACCAAATCCAGACATTCCGGCCTAAGAAAATCACAAAAGTATTTGAAAGAACAAATGCAATTGATCCCGGGTCTGCTTCATTTGAAATTGTCCTCAAATACCGTCTGCTTTGTGTTTCTTAGGAGCTGAAGAGTGTGGGACTGGACCTGTCCCATGATGCAGCTGACCTGCCCATCAACAGGCCCAAGAATCGCTACACCAACATCCTCCCCTGTGAGTGGCTAGCTACACTGACCATGTGACCAGGACCCTATGAGGCGATGAGTGTTCTTTTGTTTTGGAGATTCTTTGTAAAACCCTTCGTCCAAAAACATGCATATTTGTCCGATGCGGGTGCAGCTCGAACAGCTGTATGGAAACCCGAACACCTAGCGATGTCGATGGCGTGTTGTGTCCACAGACGACTTTAGCCGGGTGAAGCTGTTCTCGATGCACAACGACGAGGGCTCCGACTACATCAACGCTAACTACATACCGGTGAGCTCCGCCCGGCCGCAGTTGGTGGTGGGGGTAACTGATGTCTATGGAAAGGGGGGGGGGGAACACCTGCTACTCACATGCTACTCCCACCTGGGGTGAGAGGGTGGGGTGATGGGAAGAGGTGGCGATCCAATCGGGACCTGAAAGGAATCCAACCTTTCCTTTAGCTCTGAAAACATATTTGTATTACTACGGGGCTCGAAAGACAGAAGGAGTCGAGGGCAACGTGGCACAGGTTTAAAGATCGAGGGTGCAGTTGGATGTCAATGGTCTGGGTCCGGTCGTGGACCGGTAGCTGTACGCACGTGGTCACCCCGTGTCATCTCGTTCATCTCCCAGGGTTACAAGTCCCCAACAGAGTACATCGCCACCCAGGGCCCCCTCCCGGAGACGAGGAACGACTTCTGGAAGATGGTGCTCCAGCAGAAGTCCCACATCGTCGTCATGCTGACGCAGTGCAACGAGAGGCGGAGGGTGAGTCTGGCAACCCGCCTCCCTCATCCCCTCCTCTGGGTGATGAGTGACCCGGCGACACCAGGCGATTGAACACAGCATAGATAAAGACTCTCCATGGTATTTTCATGTGGTTTTGAAATGGAGGGGGGGGGGGGGGGACATTGGTGTTATTCTTTTGGGAGGCCAAGCATGCTCGCGTTTCAAGGCGCTCGAGGCTAGTGGAGTAGCCAGTGGATTTATATTCCTATTGATATTCAGCACATTCAGTATTCTCTCGTACTGAAGTTCAACAGAATATATTTACCAATGCTACATTAGCAAGCCTGTGATGGAAGTGTTGTGTGTGTGCGCGCGCGTGTGTGCGTGCGTGTATCGACTGGACAGGTGAAGTGTGACCACTACTGGCCGTTCACGGACGAGCCGGTGTTGTATGGAGAGATCAGCGTGGAGATGTTGTCTGAGACGGAGTCTCCAGAGTGGACCATCAGGAACTTCCAACTAGGCTACGTGAGTGTCACACACACACGCACACCCACCCGGAGTCCTCGTCACACCGACGTCCGATGAAACGGGCAAAAGCTGTTAGACGCAATGACATCGGACAAAATCGAGAAAACACAGTACATTGTGGGTGATATTACGATCAAATCTAGCACAACTAATCCAAAAGCTATCGAAACATCTGTCTTTACTGGCCCAGGCGATAAGCCGCTGACGTACCCTGGAACGACTGTGGTGTGTGTGTGTGTCGCCCCCTGCAGGCTGACGAGTCTCAGGACGTGCTGCACCTGAACTACACGTCCTGGCCCGACCACGGCGTGCCCACGGTCAACGCCATCGAGAGCATCCTGCAGTTCGTCCACATTGTGCGCCAGCAGGCCAACAGGACCAAAGACCCCATCATAGTGCACTGCAGGTACACAGGGTCCACCCACCCAACCATGCACGGGCCTGAGTTTATCCCACAGAGATTGAGAGAGAGTTTAGATAGGTATCGCTAATGTCCCACATACTAAATAGGCACAGCATTACTGATGCTATCTACTCTTGATTTACCATAAAGACTCGCCTACAGCAAGGTGAAAGCCCAGTAAATCCATGGAAAGACTATTTGGAGTAATTGGCAGTGCAAAGGACTACAGTGACTAATAGGTCCAAGCAGACAAGTACAGTACACTAATGGGTGTGGCTGACTGCCCAGAGTCGACTCCCTGAGGGTTGCGTTGAATCTCTTGCTATCTAAGATTCAAGTGCAATGCAAGGCAGAGGCATTAAAACATAAGGCCAGCAGAAAAGTTGCATTTCAGCGAGGGGTAATTGTTTCCCGTTCCACTCGGCCATCTTTTTCCGCGTCGCGCGCGACCATAAATCATGTCGGACGTTGCTTCGCCCGGCGCTCCGCGTCGTCAGCGGGTTTGTTAAATGAGCCGCCGCAGCCATCGTCCTCCCCTGACCGGTTTGTTTTGTACCTGCGGGCAGCGCTGGCGTGGGGAGGACGGGGACCTTCATTGCCCTGGATCGTCTGATGCAGCACATACGGGAGCACGAGTTTGCGGACATCCTGGGCATGGTGTCGGAGATGCGCTCCAACCGTCTCTCCATGGTGCAGACCGAGGTAGGTCACCGTCGGAAAGGGCGCAATTGTCCTCACAAAAAAAGAGCTGTTATTATAAGAAACTGTGATTGGTGCCAGTAGCAATATTGGCTTGTAGGTGTAACCCTGAAAGAAAGAAAAAAACAAAAACATCTAATAGTCACATTATTGCGTATTAAGGGATGAACTGACAGGACATGACGCTCTCGGTATGATGTCACTTCCTGTAGGAGCAGTACGTGTTCATCCACCAGTGCGTCATGCTGATGTGGAAGAAGAAGAAGCTGCAGTCCCTCACCAGCGACGTCATCTACGAGAACGTCAGCAAGACCTAAAGACGACGGTCCTACCCGACGTAAGAGTCTCCCCCACACACCTAGGCATGCCGCGTGACAGGAATTATAGATCCCCATGAAAGTATATTCCTCTGGGCCCCTTCTGTGTATCAGTAGTGGCTGTGAAAGCCCAATATACACATGCCTATGCTTTACAGAATAATTCCCCCCCCAAAAAAGATTTACGCCGCTTCAAACTCAGCTTCCGCCACAGACTACCCCTCCCTAACCAGTCCCCAAACAGGTCAACACCCCGTCAAACCTGTGATCTAAAAGAAACCCAGTCCATCCACAGAACCAACTAACTCACAGTGACTACCCTAACACCTCTCTAACCCGTCCACAAACTAGCCAACAACTTTACTAACCAGTCAGCCAACAATGATAAGCAGTTATTGTATCCTTGCAGTGTGGAAAGGAATTAAACTCGTCTTTAATCAAAATATTTTTTCTCCATCTCAGGCTGGGAATACACACTCAACCTCCTGTGCTTGGGGCATCTGTTTTCTGCACCGAGATCCGCTTCGTCATCAAGACCAAAAAAAACAAACGTGACAAAAATACAAGAAAACACAAGAAGAAAATGGATTATGTTTTTCATTTGAATTGGTCAAAGCATTGGGATGGAACATTGCCTTAAGGAGTCTTCACTGACCGGCCATTTATTCAACCACCTTCAAGGTCATTTAATCCCCCACTCAACCAAACTGGCCAGGATGTGAGGTAGGAGGGTGCTGGGGTTGTAGCGCATCATGCCTTCCCCTCCTGAGTGAATGGAACGTCTTTGACCACAGACCCTCTTTGCAAGGGAGACTCCCTCCTTTCAGAAAACAAGAGGTCACAAAATGGCTGAATTGGTCGTCAATTGCTCTGTCTGTCAGCAACTATCATTTGTTTTATTTTTATTTTTTATCTCAGGATTATAGCTGGAAACCAGCAAGCACACAGGCCTACCCCCCCCCCCCCCCCCCCCCCCCCCCAACTGCCATTGGTACAATGTTGACACATGTGTGCTTGAGTAGTTTTCCAGGTTTGTACTTTGGCTGTTTTAACGCATTCATCTTCAGCGGGCCCTTTTTGCCGTTCATGTAGCCGTCACCCAGTAGTCGTACTCTTCACTTTTCACTCATTTGTTCTGTGGCTAAAAGGCTTCGGTTCAGAGTACCCTGACACGATAGCCCGGTGTCAACACTAGCTACGATACACTGCCACCTGACCTGGGGACATGTTTTGTCTAACATGTTCGTGTTAATGCGGTAACTGCTGCATAAATTGCTCAAAGGCTACCACCTTAGCATGTTAGCAATGTGCAGTAACGTTGGCTCCTCCGGGTCTGAGGAAACAACCAGGAAAGCGGGTTGGGAGAGGAAGGGAGCGAGGGCACAAGAGACAGTTGGAGGGGCTTTGCATCTGGGGGAGGGGGGGGGGCTGTGGCCCGCCCCATGCCTACCATCGACTGGACGGGAACTAGGTATGGTTGGCGAAGAGGCCAGTTTAGAAGCTGTAGAGACTCTGTGTGGTTCTATTGTGGATCTATTGTTGTATTTTGCACTGAGGCCTTGGACTGCCTGCCTGCCTGCCTGCCTGCCAGCCATGCGTGGAGAGAAGAGAGGGGGGGAGAGACGGAGGGCTGGCCTGCCCTCACTTCCTGTGGCTGCTGCTGCCGACTGTGGAAACTACTGTTTTATCTGTGTACTGTATCGTCCAGCTCGGCCTGGGTTTGCTCCCAGGGGAGGTCTGAGTCACTGGGGGGGGGACATTGTTGTAAGTGATACAGTGGTTCAACTCTCATTCAATACTTGTTTACCAGGCTATGTCATTGCATTAGCTGCAATCATGTGTTTAGCGGTGAGAGGATGCATTTTGGGATTGGTGCGTATAGTATCAAAGCACTTTTGTGTCGACCTTGAGAGCACAGTCAGTTTGACGAAGAAACCCAGACTTGACCTAGGCTACAATGCACCCGATTATCTCTATTGAAGATTCAAAAGGTAACAAATTGAATATCTAGCGTGAATCTGAATGCTTAGCATATCTTTTTCCCCCCCCACCCCTTTTCACAAGCATATCATTCGGTTGTGAATCAGGTGTTCCATTCTCCATATGAACCACGGTGCTTGCTAGTTCCTTAGAATTCACGATGCTCTTGGTTATTCTTAGACGGGGGTTCATCCACACTCTCATCCACACTTTGGGGTGCAGGTCTGTGGCGGGAAGGAGAAATTGGAAGGAAGAAAAACATTTCACCTACAGTACACTGTGATATCAGTATTTATATTGGTGTCCTAAGCATGATGAGTATGGCAAAGTGATGTAAATGGTTAAATACATGCCAACCAGTTTTCATCACTGTAGTTAGCATTCTGACATACTGTAAGACAATAGCACTTTAGCAGGAGTGCTATCCAAGTTATTAACAGGGGATTTTAGGATATAAATCTTACAAGGTACCGTACATTGGACCGTCCAGTGTTCACTTAGAGGGGAATATAGTGTTCTATTCAAATTTTGGGGGGGGGACAATGCAGTTTACAGATGTAAAATCTAGCAGGACAGAGACCACTCGCCTTCATCTAGGTTACATTTCACAGCAAGGTATCAAATGTACTGTACATACTACTTACTGTGTAACTAAAATGTTTCTACATGTTATTACAAAGTAATTCTTGTGGAAATGACTTTGTCGCTTTTTCTTTTTTTTCTTAAACTGTTGTAAATGTAAACGAGCATAACATAAACCCAGACCCATTTAAGTTATTTTTTTTGGCATAACACGGTACTTTGTTGGGGCTTATGTATTTCTATGAGCGGCTGGGTATTGTTTTTAGTGTTAGCCCAGCATTCGAAGTGCATCCTCAACAATTCTGTGTCAGATTCTGTTGAGACACACCTAGATGTGGACTTGGAAAGCACGGCTGTAGCCGGAGAAACGCACTTTGGCATGCTTGTCGGAGCTGACCGAAAATACAGACATTTCGTTAGCTAGGTAGCCTACTGTACACGTTTTACAATTTTCTCTTGCTCAGTGTGTGTCCAGTCAGAACTTGTTTGTCATTGGTGCCATTCTTGTGCATTGTGTCACTTAAAGTAGAGGGGCGATCTCGTGTTACGATCGTCGTCACTGAGTTGTGTGCGTGTGTTGGAAAAAATAAAATGTTGCAATATCAATTCGAGAGAATTACTTATGCTCATAGAATTGTCCAACGTGCCATGAACAAGTGGAAATAGCACACGTTTTAGAACAGGATTTATTGCAGAATTAGCAGATTTAAGTGAAAAAGGCACCATGAACTATAGACATACAATTAGAAATGTACAATGTAATAATCCCCCCTGAAAGAACACATACTATTTCCTTGATTGACACCAACAACGCTTTGCAATTGCACATCGTTAAAAGAGGACAATTCACAAAAATAAATCCTACTTCCAATAATCATTTTCTCATATTAGCTAAATAAAATGGCAACTAGCCAATCGACCTTTCTATATAACTTAGCGTTTAGCATTGCAGACATACACATAGATAGTCCTGGCGGGTGGGGTGGGGGTGGGGTCATCGATATTTGGACTAGAACATGTGCCAAGGGTCTTGAAGTGTCCCGAAATGCACTGGATAAACTTCCTTCCTAAACTGACACATTCACCCCCCTCTACTCCTGGAGTAAACTGGACAAACAGATCTACATCACAGAGCAAAGCTGAAGCCATATAAAAGTGACACATTAAGCAACACTGTATCGATTGGTTAAGATACATCTCTTGTGCAGGCATATACAGTATATATATTATATATTATACGTGTGCTAAATTACACCCCGTTCCTCTTGTGACCGTGTGTGGACTAGTCCTTGTGTCCGAGTATCCTTGTTCATAACGTTCACCAGGAATAAGAAAACGGACCATAGTTTATCAGCTTTACTCTTTAGTGACAAAGATAACAAAATGGATAACAGCCCTGGGTCTTCCACATGTTGCAAGATCATGCTTATTACTCTGTCAAGTTGGTCAAACAAAGAATCGGGGAATTCTAGCATTCTTCCTATTACTCCTGTAACTTTTTTTTTTTTACCAGACTGAAGGGGCTTGCTACAGTAGAAAGGTGTGCTTTATCTGATGCATGACTGTACACTCTTGCCACGACTCCCCCGTCCCAGAAAACACGTAGGCCGCTGCTGTGAGGAAGACTGATTTTGGCCATATCTGTAACAGCAATTGAACAAGCTCATCCATGTCTTCCTCCAACATAGATGACTATAGGAAAATACTCGACTGTGATAATGACTTTAGAACTGATTATTATGACTATGCCTCTATAGTCCTTGTGTGATATAACTTTACTGCTGCTGTGCAAATGTGCGTATAGGCCCATCTCATGACTTGCGGCCTCGTACAAGTAACCTGTCAAAGCCTTAAAGGACTTCGGTAGTGGTTTCTCTGCTTTGATGTGAGGTGTCAGCTAGTGCTATATTAAATCAAATATACAATATTTGAAATTAGATTAATGGTAGCATGTATCTGTAGTCATAGTGATATGATATAAAGTGATCTTATCTGACGTATTTTATGAATGACAAAAAGTTAAATTAGCGTTGCCTCTATTTCAGTCTGGTCAGTTATATTAAGTTACTCTTTTGGCATAACATTAAATAAAAAAGGATGATGTATATAAATATATTTGCTTTGCCAGCAAATCAGAAAATTTACACAACAATTATATTTATATTGGTTATTCACATTAATCAATTCTCTCTAAAATACTATTAAATTGGATCAACAAACATTATTTTGGTTGACTCCATTTCCCTTCTATATGAGAAGATCTCAGAAACCGGATACATTTCCTTTTTAGTGTGCTGCACTAATCTGTGGCCAAATAACACAAGAGACAACAGTCCATGCTTGCGATTACCCTTTCAAAACATTGCTGCTATATTACACCATTATTAATTTCATTCATTCATTCCTGTCAAATGACAATATAGTCCGATCAGATGTACAGTTCCACAACTATTCACATTCCCTTCAGACACGCGTGGCTGAACGTTTCCCTGTTGTGAATGCCCCAGTGTCTATGTCAGCGGTCCTGTGTGTGTGTGTCCGATTGTGTGTGTTTTACTGTTTGTTTGATTGTGTGCGTGTTTGTTTCTATGGAGACTGCTGCAGAATCTCCTGTCGGCGGCGCATGATCTCGACGAACTCGGCCCGGTCCGCTGCACTCTGGAAACAACAACGCAACGGCATCAGAGACGGGGGTGAGGTTTAGGGGCTCAGTGGCTCAGAGGTTGAGGGGAAGGCCTCAGTGGCTGCTGCTCTCGTCAAAAGACTCCACCCCAGAGTCGGAGGCGTTGGCAGCCAACTTCTCCTGCCGCCTCCTCATGATCTCCTGCAGCTCAGAACCGGAGCTCCGCTGTAGAGGGGGGGAGACAGAGAGAGAGAGAGAGACAGAGAGAGAGAGAGAGAGAGAGAGAGAGGAGAGAGAAAAGGGGAGAAAGGGAAATAGAGGAAGGAAGGAGATGGAGAAAAGATGGAGAGAAGGTGCGAGGAGAAAACCCCCCAGAAAAGAACAAAACCAGAGAAAGACGAGGTCAGAATCGGTCGACGCCCTGTGGATTTACCTCAGCGGAGCTTTACACGCTAGATAACCTAGAGTGCCTCATCGGCTTAGCGGCTACTGAAAAGTTCAATAGGCCTTTTGACTAAATTGGATACAATACACAAAAGGCAGGCGGGGGGGGGGGGGGGGGGGGGGGGGGGGGGGGGGGGGGGGGGGGGGGGGGGGGGGGGGGGGCATCACTGCGGTCTACAACTGAACGCTTCGCAGATGTTTACACACCATGTATTACTGTAAACTCAAATCTGATGAGAACGTCAGTATGGAGGGATTATTGTGAGCAGGGTTTTCCACATCTGTCCTGAGAGAACCAACCGGATAAACACACAGGTGACCTCAGGAACAGAGGTGGAACGTTCTCTATTATGCCTTTATGGTTTTCAAAGCTGATGCAGAAAATACCTCAATATCCTCTCCTGCTATGACAGCTAACCTTAAATGAAACTTACCTTTGTTTCCCTGAATGAGGTCAGTTTGAGCATTAATGCTAACTTTGTTCACTTTCAAATCCTAGTCAATGGAAACGCCAATAAAAGGTACAGTATAGATCGCAGAACTGAAATGTTCTCTTGGCAATGTGTAATTATAACCTTGTACACAGCTCAACATTGTATGTTCTGGACATGGGAGATGAAGTTAGTTTCAGTTAGCAAAAAGCAGTTCCAAGTATTTTTCGGAGACAGACATTTTCTATGTCTCACAGATCTAGCGCGGGCTGGAGGGCATGGCACTGGGATGGGGGTGACGGTTAGAAACATTTGAGTGGGGGTTGGCAAACGAGATGGCACATTCTGGAAAGGGGAGAGGAGCTGGACCACGGTACATACAGCTACAGCAGCCTTTTAAGAGGGTCAAAAGCTAAAACTAAACTAGCTGTTGAAAAACACGTTTCTATCTGCTGGCCAGATTTATAACAAGAAACCTGGAATAATTGACTGAACACTATCAAAGTAGCGATGCATAGATTTGTCCACGTTGTGTGGCAGCGAAAGCAGACATTTCCACAACCAAACAGGCTCATTCATCTGGTTTCCAATGCTGTTGCTTAGCGCGAGCACTAAACATAAGAAGCAACTGCATCAAATCTGGCCAGCAGACTAGACACTAGGACAGCCTATCCCACAATACCTTAATGAGTGTGTGTATAGAATCAGAAGATCAAGGAGGAGGGGTCAGAAGAAGACCTGCAGGAGGAAATAAACACCACAGACCAGACCTTGCCAGAGTTGGGGGACATTAGAGGATAGAGGCTGTGTGTAAGGTGCAGGCAGAAAGATCCAGGCTAACACGCAACGACCCCCGGTTTCAACACCACCATAGAACCACTTCTCATCTGGACAAACTGTAACTCACGCCCACCCCACCCCCGCAGACGGTTTAAGACCTCGTTTAAATCAAATGATGAGGCGTAGACTAGTGGCTAGTTAGCCAAGTGGAGCGGGGGGGGGGGGGGGGGGGTCACACCCACCTCGAGAGCGGCCTTCTGCACGGTGATCTGGCTGAAGACGCGGGCGCCGTCGTCCGGGCAGACGGTCTTCAGCTCCTCCTTGTTGAGGGAGAACAGCTGGGCTCCTGTCAACACTCCCAGACTGTTGATGGTGCTGTTGGCAGGACGGGGGCGGAGAGTTCGTATCAGCACCCCGCACATTCTACAATACTGTGACAGCATTCGCATTGTCATAGACCCCATTGGTTATCTCACAGCAGTAGCGCTAAGGAAAGAGTGGAGCGCTTAGAGAAGCTAAGTTAAGCTAAGCTAATTAAATAAAACCATAAGAACAGCAAAAATAAAACGACAAAAAAATGAGGTTCAATCCTGGTGGACACGTCTGTTGGGTGGCGGGACATACACGGCGCTGAAGCCCTTGAGTTCCAGCCAGGATTTGACCTCGTCGGGCGAGGAGTCGTAGGTGATGTTGACCGTCGGGGGCAGGCTGGTGCTCCTGGGGGGCGCCTGGAACTTCTTCTGGGCGCTGCGGCCCAGGGTCAGCCTGTGCATCAGCTCGTCCTGCACCTCCTCCATGTTGGATTTCCTGCCTGTGGGGACCGGACAGGGGGGAGCAGACCTTAGTAACACCTGCGCTCTGCACTTGAGAGGCTGAAAGCAACCGTCTTTGTTCCCAAGGGAGATGTAACCACATTTTTGCTTTTAAAAACAGTATGGAGCAGGAATGGGAACCCTGTCACTCGGTTACTGTACTCCACCCCCTCCCCCACCCAACCAATTACATCAGCTACAGCCTCCCTGCTGACCAATGAGAAAGCTGTTGAGGGTGGGGCTTACGGTTGCCGGGCGGGGGCCTCTGGTTGGGGTGGTCCCTCATGGTGACGCTGCCGTTGTCACTGGACGTGTTGCTGTTCTGGCGGCTCACGGTGCTGGCGGCCGGCCGGGGGGGCTCGGCGGCTGGGGGGGGCAGGGGAGGGGTCGGGAGGCGGGCAGGGGCCGGGGCTGGGGCCGGCGGGGGGGGGCGCGGGGGCCGGGGGCATGGGCGTCGCTGCCGGCTTGGTGACATGGTCTGTTCTGGTCTGCTTCTGAGGGCCGGAGAGGAGGAAGTGACCTTGTGTTCGCTAGCTCACAGGAATACATTTTTTGAGTTAGATTTGAGATACAATCCCATTCACTACTTGTCTACATCCCTCCACAAAACTACTGCACACCAAAATCTACAAACGGCATGCCTCTGTTACCTCATTCAACTCTCCCAGTAATTGCTGCAGAGCGGAGACGGAGAACAAAACGTCAAAATGAGAGTGTGGAGAAGTATTTTGCATACATTACGTCATGTCAAAACTCACCCGGGTGCAAAGACAGCAAACTACCAAGAAACAAACGCTTTGCATGACTAGTCAACACTGGGTGGGCAAAGAACTCAAACTGTGTTGAAGCTCTACGATATGAAACATGTCATACCGCAAAACGATAAATGCTCCCACAACTCTACAGTGCTAACTCTCAGTTCAGCAGCGCAAGCGAGAGTTGAGGACAGACTGGGAGTCTCGTTATGGTTCGTAGGGGTGACTGAGAGAAGCCTACAGCATCAATCCAGCCCACTACGGGTGAACTGGGACAGGAATCAGTCTAGAAACACTCGGCACACACAGGGAACAACGACACACAATCCCGACCCCTACCTTGAATAACTCAAACTCCTTCTTTGGCATCATTAGCTTTTTGCGACACAAAACGGGGAGGGAGGATGGGATGAAGATGAAGGGGGAGGAGATTGAACGGGTGGTTAAAGACAAACTGTGCAATCAATGAGGTGGGCTAATGTGCTATCACAGATCATAAAAGGCCACAGTAATGTGGAGACTCGGGGGGGGGGAAACAATTCTAAAACTCACAACAAGGAATAAATGCATGAAGGGAAGAATGAAGAGAGGTATAAATGAATACATCGCACGAATGAGTCACTGAACATGGACAGAAAGGGAAACTGAGTCACCAGGCAACCAACTTCCTGATACCTCCTCCATACCTCATTCAGTTACACCTATTTCGGCTGTGTAACTTGCACTTCAACATTCTACACGCATTCCCTACTGTCCTGTGAGGCTTCCAGGAGACCGGGGAGGGTGGTGGTGGTGAGGGGGGCGGAGGTGAGGTCAGCTACCTGGATGGTGTGGCTGTAGATGGGCTCTCCGCGGCCCGTCATGTCCACCGCCCGGGTGATCTCCAGGATGTTGTTTGGCACGTAGCCCGACGCCCCGCAGCCGTTGCGCACCTTCCACCACTGCTTCCTGTCGTCCAGCACCTGTGGACGCCAAAGCCGTCAGCCCAGGAAAGGCCATCGAGGCCTGGCCCTCTTGTGATTCTCTCAAATACGTCCCATCTGGTGTGACATCACAGGATGTGGGAGAGCATGTGCAACCCCACACAGCTTCAGAACATCCAAGTCAGGTCAGATGTGCAAGTCTCCCAAGAACAAGCGATGACGGAAGAATGCCTATTTACATCCGTGGTCTTCAACCTCGGTCCTCAGGGACCACTGTCCTGTATGTTCTTGAGGTTTCCCTGCTCCAACGACCCGATCATTTGAATCGGGTGTGTTGGAGCAGGTGTGTCTAAAAGATACAGGACAGTGGTCCCTGACGACCAGCGGTTGAAGACCATTGGTTTAGAGGATTCTTAGAACCTCTGGGAGCACAAAATGAATCTGCCGACACCAGTGCCATCTAGTGGTCATGTTCCTGCGTACCTCGACGACCTCGTCCTTGACCACGGAGAGCTCAGTGTTGTTTCTGGCCACAAAGTCATACTTGGATTTGGCGAAGGTTTTTGGCTGGCCTCTGGTGTGGGCATCATAGTTCCTGGAAGGCATTCCCCAAGTCAAACCGTTAATGACTCACAGCACCATACGAGAACAGGTACAACATGGACTAGGATGGAACATGCATTCCATGCAACCACATGGACAAAAACAACAGGTTGACAAACACCAGTAAAAATGCAACAGGCCATAAACATGTGTGTGAGATGTACAAGACCACACGAGGCACAACACCAGCAGGACATGCTAAGGTGAGCTAATGGGCTGTGCTAGTGGGGCGTGCTAACGCTGGTAGCTGACACAATCGGGAATCGGTAACGAGCCAAACATCAACAACAAATGGACTACTGTTTAACGACTGCTAGCTCTGGAGAAAAGTCCCAACTTTAATACCGGAGGAGAGAACAAGAATAGACACACGGACCAACACCGTAATGACAGTCAGAAAGAGGAGAGCAACGTCAATAGAAGGTAGAAAAGTTCAGTAATCGAGTTAGGAAGAGATCGATTAGATTAATATGAAGAGGGGAAAAGTTTGGAGACCAATGCGCAGTAGATAGCTACCACTTGACGCATAGATCAAACCTAGTGGGTGAAATATAGGAATCCTACGGTTTAACCTCATTAAAATGAGGTAGAAAAGAGATCTATAGACTTGGACCCACAAGGAAAAGCGACCTAGATCTCCACCAATAGAACCAAGTTCCATTAAGAAATCCAACCAATAGATGAGATGAGAGAGATTGGAGTAGATGTGATTAGTAGACTCTGCACCAATAGAAAAAGGACCAGACAGTTCCCCTCCAACACGGAGGGATGGGACTAAAGGGAGTAAAGCTAGGCCAGTTCTCCAGAGCATGCCGCCAGGTCAGGTCATGTGACCTCCGGGCGTTACCGGTCTACGTGACGGCTGACGGCCTGTTTGAAGGCGGCCACGGCCATTTCCTGGTCCAGCAGGTGCATGCGCTTGTAGGCCGTGTTACCGAAGGCGTACCCGTCTGTCGAGGGAAAGTCCTGCACTGCCGGTTGCTAAGAGGGGGACAAACACAAGGACACAATGTGATTGGTGAGATTCAGGATTCATTGCCAGCCACCACTTTCTAGAATTGCTTACACATTAGACTTGATTCAACGTCATGTCATTGGTTCTCTACTCGTACTGTGCACAATGAAAGGACTTTAATAACATAAATAACATGTTACTTCATTGACAAAGGAGTCCCAATTTGAATCGTGGATCCATTCTTATCAAGGGGGTTGTAAAGACTGGCATAAACCACATCAACTCATTAGTCATCTTTTAAATAGGAAGGACAGAAACTGGCTAGCCCTCTTCGGTCCTTCTACCCAGGGTGCGTGCTCACCTCCTGGGCCAGCCTATGTGCCACCTCCTCCTGCCTCTGGACCTCAGCATGGGCCAGCGACTCGGCCAGCTGGGTCAACTCGTGCTCCCTGGGCTGGCCCACGTAGGCCAGCATCGGGGGCTCCCAGCCGTCCCGGAACTGCAGCGTGCACGGTGGGAAGTAGTGGTCCTTCGGCCACTCCAGTCTGGAGCGTGCGGGGTCGGAGAGAGAAGGGGAGAGGGAAGGAAAGGAGGAGGAAAGGGGGGTGAGAGAGACAGAGAGAGTCATTCCTCTGCTCTAAAGCTAAAAAAGGGGTCCAAGCCTTTCCTCCCGTTCACCGGACGGACCAGATGATCACAACAGAGCAGAGAGGGCTGTTGGCCCCGCCGAGGGGCCTGCCACCTGCGCTAACCCTCCGGTGGCCACGCCTCCGCGGACGTACCTGCACTTGGTCCAGCCCTCCCCCAGGGCCACCCACAGGTGCCTCTCCTCCGCCGTGCCGGCCGAGTGCAGGAAGTCGATGGCCTCGGCGGTCAGGAGCGGCACCAGGACGCTCTTCGCCAGCTCCACGCCGCCCGACGTCTGCACCACCTAGAGAGAGAGAGAGAGAGAGAGAGAGAGAGAGAGAGAGAGAGAGAGAGAGAGAGAGAGAGAGAGAGAGAGAGAGAGAGAGAGAGAGAGAGAGAGAGAGAGAGAGAGAGAGAGAGAGAGAGAGAGAGAGAGAGAGAGAGAGAGAGAGAGAGAGAGAGAGAGAGAGAGAGAGAGAGAGAGAGAGAGAGAGAGAGAGAGAGGGAGGGAGGGAGGGAGAGGGAGAGAGAGAGAGAGAGAGAGAGAGAGAGAGAGAGGGAGGGAGAGAGAGAGCAGGAAAGAGCGAGCGAAGGTGTTACTGAACCGAACTATCTAGGTACAGACCGATGCGGCATGCCCCTCATTACAGCAGCATATGAGAGTAAAGTTCAATAGGCGTGTGTGTGATCGCGCGCGCGCGTCTCACCATCCTCAGAGGCGTGAACAGGAAGTGCACCAGGTCCACAGCGCTGGGGTTCTGGATGTGTGATCTCAGCTTCCCCTGTGGCGAAGACGGAACACAGCGTTTGAGGCGCCTTCGTTCGCGTGGCGGTGAAGGGCGAAGCGCAGAGAAAGTTCAACAACACACTCATCAACACGGGGGAGCGCTCTCTCACCAGCAGGTTGAACGCATGCTTGAACTTCTGGAAACAGTCCACAAACTCGTCCTGAGTGGGAGGCTTCGCCCGCAGTGTTAGGACGCCCTCTGGTGGACAAAGTAACACACGTCAGGTAATTCCACTCCAGTAAGATAAAGCAGAACAATCGCAGATAATTGCTCCGATGATTAAGGGGAAAGATATGAAAACAGAAGAATATGTCCTGTCTAGACGCCGGGCCACCCACCTCCCGGCCCCTTCTTCTTGCTCTTTTTCGATTTCTTCCTCTTGGACAGCTCGTTAAACGCCTCCGCTGCCTTCTGAAGTTTGGTGACGAAGAACTCGATGTCGTCCAGGATATGGTTCAGGATTTGCTGGGAACAGCAGGAAGAAAATGGCAAGAGTTTTAAAGGAGGTCTGCTTGGCGCGCGGGCAGAGCCGGTTCAGTCGTAATGGATGAACCGAGACAGACGGTAACGCAGCGAAGAGTTCATTTAGGATGTCACGCCTCGAGGTGGAATTGGATTTGTGTTGTTGCTGACTGAGTATGAAGATAATACAACGTCAATTAGAGTGAATGAACAATCTATGATCTTCTATTCTTAGCACATGTGGAAAAGGGGGGGGGGGGGTGCATCTCCTCACTGCTAACCCTGTGCGTGTGACTTATTTCCGTTTCATTTATTTTCCATCCAGGCAGAGTTAATCAGGAACAACATTTGCCAAAAAGACTCACCCATAGGCTATTTGAACTTTTATTCTGTTATTATTTAAAGAGCTTTTTTTTTTTTGACTTAATGATTAAACTATTGCAAACAAACCAAGGTACATCTCTGTGACCAGGACTGCCCTGTTCTGCCCACAAGTGGAAAGCCCCATTTTGCATCTCTTTATATCACGCGGAACATTTTGTTTTGAACTTGCACTGGATTCCGGCACGTCCATGAATTAACATGGAACTGCGTCATTGACTTGAACAAACAAGCTGATCCTGTCGTTTTTACTTTGTCGTTGGCTATCCATTGACAAACATGGCCAGGCCCAGACCCAGTTATCCAAGAGATATACTGGGTTATGTAGGAGGATGTGGGGAAAGCAATGTAAGGACAGACAAATACTGTAGATAAAAGACAGACAGACATAGGCAGACAGACTGACAGGAGGCATAACAGCTGACAGACGATAACTATCATCAAGTTAGTCTGCCGCTCAGCCGGCCGGCCGGCCAGGCTAAAGAGATGGAGATAGCTAGACAGACATACAGATTTACAGACAGCTAGATGGTCACACAGCCAGCCAGCCCGGCAGGCAGCCGGCCAGGACTCACCACATCTCGGTCCACCCTAGCAGCCGTCATCTCTGGAGGTTCGTCCTGCTCTGAGTACTGCCTCTGTTTGTCATCTAGCAGACAGGGGACAGCCAGACAGACAGGGCAAGATTAGACAAGTCTGTTTACCGTGGGGCCTGGCAGCCAACACTGATAGGTGTGTTCTTGCTAGTGTCGGAGGAATAACATAACATGTTATCCCTCCTATTGTATGACTCTTCCTTAGAGACCCGAGCCTATCTGTAACGGTATGAGGAAATCGAGCTAATCTAACGAACATTTGCAAGTTGAATATTTGTTTCAGCAGCATGACTTAATTCTAAAACAATTGTACAAGGATCCCAGGAGCTTGAAAGGTGGAGTCATTCGGAGTCAGAATTGTATTTTGGTACCGAGTGAGCTTGTGGAACAGGAGAAAAACCACAGGTTACCTGAGGCAGAAAAATCCTCTCCCACAATCAGTGTAATTTCACATACGAGCTGGGCTTTTAAAACATGCAAATCACTGTGATTTTTGTCAGCTTTGAGTGCAATTATCCCATCTCAAGCCAAATTAGAAAGCTGAGATTTTCGGTCTGTGAGAATGTGCTAATGGGGTGTTCCAGAATCATTTACACATCAGATGGAGCTGGTACTTCACTCACTTTCCTGTCTAAATCATCTAGTCCCTGATCTTTAGAACTTTGTCTAAATCTAAAGTATCTGGGGGGGAAAAAGCTTCCAAAGGTCACAGTCAATTAGTAGATTAAACCTGAGCATTTCAAATGGAGAGTTAGCCAAATTCTCGTCTCAGTCTAGAAAACAGACCCATACCACTCATTTCAACCGTATGTGTGACTAGTTAGGATTCCCGCGCAGTGACGGATCCGGGATTGGACATTTACTCACAGTCTTGCTGCTCATTGGACCAGGCTGACCACGCGGCCACGCGGCTCTTCACGTCCACCTGAGTGACGGTGGCGGGTGGCTCGGGGGCGGGGGCTGCAGGGGGAGGGGGGATGACCCCATCACTCTTCAGGATCATCCTGCAGAGAGGGGGGGGGGGGGGGGGGGGGTGGCATGCGACGACAGCAGGTGACTACACAGTCCCACAGTACTAGCAACCACAGAATAGGATAAACCACTAGCTAGGTCCAACAGACTTGCACCTGGTGGCCGCAAAGAAGTGAAGTGAATGAAGACATTGTTTACTTAAGTGCATCCGGCCTCTTTTTGACCTTGCCACCCTTGAAGTCAAGCATGGCACTTTCGATGTCGGCCTGGATCAGGTTTGCCTGAAAGAGATCGGTGCACACAGGATGACTCACACTTAATGACTCTACAGCACAAACACGGTACATTACCAGCCCAAATCATAACGGGTATTGTTTGATGTGTTTACTGGGTAATGTGCATGTGAACCGACGATCCAGTCAGTGGTTCTCACTTGCACTGGCTTTACCTTGATGTCGTCACACTGGAAGAGGTGCAGGTCGGGTTTGCTCTGGCCTGACTCCTTACACACCAGAGCCAAGATGGAGTCATAGCTGCAGGAACTCATAACAGCCTGGCAGTGCTGGAGGGTCCCCATGGGAAAGTTTTCCAGCTCATTCTGCATCATCAACAACAACAACAGGAAGAGAAGTCCGTTTCAGAGTCAGTTAACCCTCAGTACAGTCGTTTTCAAGTAAAGAATTGAACTGACCATTGTATGTGATGTAAATGTGCACACGGACAGGGGAATGATAGTAAATGAACTTAAGTGGGCCAAAAGAAGGTTTTAAAGGTCACTGATGAATCCCAAACTAGTCCAGCTGGCCAAAAAGTTAGTGGGTCTCTTCAAATTTCACACTACTTATACTTATGTTTGAGCTAAGTCACATTCACACTTGGAGGGGAGGTACAGAATAAGCTTCTTAAAGAAGGCAATCTTAAAGCCTGCAGATTGAAACTTCTGGCTGATCAAATGAAATATGTAAAACAGAAAAGCTTGGCATAAATTAAAATAACAAAAACGGGTTTCATAACTTAATTGTGTAGTCTTTTGAGCGAAAGAGGCCTTGTGAGGGCATGTGAGAGATAAAAAAAAAATAATAATCACCATTTCAATCGTAATATCACCTGGCCTAGCTTGACTTTTATCTGAAACGTCAAAGAATTGTCCCTCACTTGGACCAACTAGAAGGACCTTGGAGAAGGTTCTACCACCACCCAAGCCTGGCCATCCTCCCAACCACCCACCTTGGTCTCCTGGTCGATGAGGCTGACAGACTTCTCCTCCACCTGCAGCAGCATGTCCTGGGTCCACACCTTGCCCTTGGCGTCCAGCAGACGGAGCTTCCTGATGCCGTCGTCGATGGTGATCATGGCGTCCTTGCGGTCCATCACGAACGTGGTGAGGTGCTGGGGTGGGGTCGGAAAGTTACGGGCAACATTGGGTTGGGAGGATAGTTGGGTCAAAAAGCAACAAAACGCTTTGTTGTGAGTGAAAAGGTGTGCGTGTGTGTGTCTCTCTCTCACCTCCACGTGGTACTGGGATGTGTCCGTCATGCTGTTGATACTGGTTTTGGTGTAGTGTTTCCTTTGCTCTGTGGAGAGGCACAACCAAGTCAGCACCATCGCAGACAGCGAGCCCTAACCTGTGCTCACGGAGGAACACAGCCAGGTAGTACCCAGAATCACCAACACTCGAGCAGGGATCTGAATCAGCTGCAACGCCGCAAAAGTTGAACTAGCATGTGGAGGCCGGTCTAAGAAAAGCCACGGGAGTGGCTAAATACTGGTCGTCAACGATGCAGACAGCCTCCAGTTAACTGGCATGTATTGTTCTCAACACATGATGCAATCACATGCTGGATAACATTATGCTTGATTAATGATGAATGATCTTCACCAGGCAGTCCAATGGGAAATACTGTATACCCTACATCATTAGCATCCCATCAACGTGTGGGACTGTCTGCAAAGCTGATTGATGGGCCCAGGCCGCTGTTATCTATCAATGAGCGGTGATCAACGAGGCTAAGCCACATTTGGCAGCATCTACTGCTTGTTGTCAAGAGTTGTCAGTCACTTTAAACACTGCACGCACGCACACACACACCACACAGTAATAATTACAGATGGCAGGGGGAGAAACGGGATACCGACAGGGATGAGGAGGGTTAGTGTTACTGTGGGGGGAGGAGGGGGGGGGGGGGCTGGTGTCAGGGTTGTGGTCGCAGTACGATTAGGAAGAGGGGGAGGGAGGGGAGGGTTTTCGGGGGTGAGAACGCCAGGTTGAGGTACGTAAGGAACGCCACTTACTCGATCCTCGCCACGGAAAGACGTGATTCCATTTGTCCGAGGAAAGTTTAAAGTAACCTACGTGGTGACGCAAAGCGATGAGTTACCCTTTGGTTGAAGTGATGTTTACACGGGGGTTGTGCGGATGAGTTGAGTGACAAAGGAGAGCAGCGTAGCGCATACGTACGGCCCAGTTTGCAGTTCTAGGATGATGAATGACTATGCACAGCTTTAAATGGGGGCAAGGGGTGAGGGGTTGGAACAGGACGGTTGCTAGCGAGTCACTCACGCACTCTCGGAGCTCGTCACATCCCTAGTAACACTGTGGACCTGAGCCCCTTGATGAAGCATGCCATAAACGAAGCGTTGACTGCTATGGGCATTGCTAAGACGGCGTCGTGGCGAAGGGTTCAGGTAAAATGTGTTCTGCAAGCTACTGAGGAGACTGAAGGCCAGGGTGACTTTCTCCCAGAAAAGCCCAGCAGCTCTCATGGGAAGAGAGAGAAAGATAGAAGGAGTGAGGGGAGGAGAGAAAGTGAGAGAGATTTAGGGCAGGGGAGGGATTCAAGGTTATCGGCCGTCTGTTGTGCGGAACTTCTCTAGATTTTGGGGGGGAAATAATTGAGATATGTTCTAGTTAACAAAAGGTTCTAGTTGGGTTTTGCAGACTGTTTGGAAGCTTTGGCATACAGGGATTCACGCATGCACGCACACACACACACACACACACACGTGCAAACCTTTCTTTTTATGCTTGGCAGATGTTCGGAGGAAGTATATTCCGTCCGTTCCTGTGAGCGTGGCGATGGAGAGATGGGAGGAATGATGAGTGAGTGAGAGAGAGGAGGGAAGGGGGTGGCGAGATGGGAGGAATGATGAGTGAGTGAGAGAGAGGAGGGAGGGGGTGGCGAGATGGAATGATCCTTTTTTTAACACTCCAAAGGAACAACTGACTGGCAGACGAATACAAAACCACTGACCGTAGGAAGCCATTTTACAAGGGTTAACCAGCTCCCATAGCTACAAACCGGTGGCAGTGAGGCATTTCTATAGAGAACGGGCTGCTAATTTCCTCGATTTACCCTCCTAGCAACTGACTGTCACCAGCCCACGCTGGGCTGCTCTTTCGATGAGAACAGAATGGGGAAACCCAGAAGATGTACTGGAGGGGTCGACTGCGAATAAAAAGCCTTTTCAAACAGGCACACAGGCACACCTGGGGACGCCTACCGCTCAGCCGAGGCCCCACGGCTGTGGGCTCGCCTCCCTCCTATTCGCCTGGGAAACAACAGCATGTTCGCTCCTATCGAGCTATATATCTAATTGGAGGAGGCTGCAGTAGGGGGTGTGGCCAGGGGAGGGGAGGGGGGGGGGGGTATTGTGTGTCTATAGGAGAGAAGCCATGTTCAGCTGAGCGTGGCACCTCTTCAGTTACCTTGGAAACCAATGACAAATCACCATGACAATGACAAAGGAGCACATATTGTCCTAGCCCCAGGGACATCAAAAGGCCAGGACAACAAGCCCCTCCCACAACCCTCCTATCTCAGCCTATGGCGTGAGGAGTAGAGGAGGAGCCCGGGGCCAGATGATAACAGGGGCAAGGTGAGAAGTTATTAAACTGTGGACCCCATAAGGGAGGTGGATGTGTGTGTCAGTGATAAGACACACCTTACAAGGAGCCCACAACCACAAGCAGGGTGTCTCCTTCATAGATATCACACTGTCAATATACCAAGAGCTGCTACACGATGGCATCCTGAATGCATTGGCGTGCGCACAAGCGAGACACACTCGGAAATCTTGCCGTGTGAATGGCCGCACATGCATGCACGCTTTCTACCAATCGGATTTGGGGGTCAGGAGTTGGGACCAATCCGATTTGAACAGCGTTAGACGTTGCCAAGCCATGCCGAAGTCCCTATCGATACTTCTACTATTCTGCCCTGCATGCACATCAGCCTACCCCTCCGACCTCAGGACGGACACAGAGCCTGCGGCAGAAAGGATGACATGCTCTGTGAAAAGGGAATAGATGGAGATGAGGGGGCGGGGGAGGGAGGGGTTACCCACCGTAGAGGGCTTTAGCACTGGACTTGGCTTTGTGCTCCGGGGGCTCTGGAGACTGCGAGCCATGGCCACTGTGGGAGAGATATGAGAGAGAGAGATATGAGAGAGAGAGAGAGATATGAGAGAGAGAGAGAGAGATATGAGAGAGAGAGAGAGATATGAGAGAGAGAGAGAGAGAGAGAGAGAGAGAGAGAGAGAGAGAGAGAGAGAGAGAGAGAGAGAGAGAGAGAGAGAGAGAGAGAGAGAGAGAGAGAGAGAGAGAGAGGAGACACAGGGCAGTGATTAGCAGTCAGACCAAGTCAAACAGCATGTAAGCAGCCTATATGGACACCCTTTAAGTCTTGACAGCAGGGGCAGAGATCAGGGCAGAGATTAAGAGAGGACAGGCATCTGTAAACTGTGTGTGTGTGTGTGTGTGGGGGGGGGGGGGGATGTGTGTGTGTGTATGGGAGTGCTGAGAACTTCACACCAAGGACGGCTCATGTGTCACCAGTGCTAATGAGGTTCTTGATACTTGATATTTTCTCACATTCCCAGGCTTATTCTAATTGCTCAGAGTATTAATAATGGATGGCTTCAATTGAAACTGCTGGCAGGTCTGGGAAGACCTCCGAGATACCTGCCTGTATCGGAGCAACAGGAAGTAGGGCCCTGTGCTGAGAAGAGCCAACCTTATTAATTCAGCTACTGACTTGTTAATCTGTTATAAATCCACGTAGGATTTCAAATTGGTAGAGTGTCTCTTTTAATGCATGGGATTCAGATGTTAACACTGCCGCACTCATACTATATGGTTAGGAGATGTAAATGTCCTGTCTGAAGGATCGCATCCAATAAAAAGTCCCCACAAGTTAAGACTGCAGTTCCTGCAGTCGCAGCAGCAGCTGAGCTGTGTGGGCACTTGTTTTAGGTCACCCCCCCGCCCTGCCAGGCCCCCCCTGGGGCGGGTCTCCTGACTGCACCATTACCTCAGTCACTTAGAGCCTGGCAACTTTTCATTACACTGACTTTGAGAGGAATTCAATTACTGCCAGACGTGGGGAAATAAGCATGGACAATTAAGTAACTGGATCAATTAGGGCATGGAGGTCAAGAAGCACGTGGCCATTAAAGAATAGACTTGTGACGAGTCATCTAAAGCCTGTGGGATTCTATCTCGACTGGGACTGACCCAAAGGGCAGGGAAAGACAAAGGGAAGGAGGGGGAGGAGGAGGAGGAAGGGGGGGCAGGGGGCACTCACTTTAGCTGGGAGGTGTAGGAGCCGAACCCGCCGGAGGGGTAGGTGGGGTTTGCGTATCCGTTCATCCTGGGGCGTCACAGAGGAGAGTCACCTGGGTAAACACAGAGCGGAAGAGACTAATCAAACGCACGCTCCCCTTCACTGAGCAGCATGAGTCGACATCACAGCGTTTCTGAAGGGAGTATCCCTGCCTTAAAAGCACTACACAATGTGCGCGAGCCTTTGATTTCACACTTCTCATTACAGCGAGTATGGTCAAGCCCTCTTAATGGACTAATTCATCTTCATAGTCCCAACTACGATTCAGATAAAGCTCCCACAGTTATGAAAAAGCACAACGTGTACTTTGCTTTGGATTAAAGGTCTGCCAAATGAATACGTCTAAATGTAAATGATACACCACGTTTATTCATTAACAAAACAAACAGCGGGTAAATGGAATACCTCCAGTTCTCGCTGTGTTCTGTTGTGAGACCGTGAGCATCTCATTCCACAGCCATTGTTTCTCTCCCTTCACTTTCAAGGAACATATAGACCTGGTCATGCACACAGCTGATAACATCAAAGGAGATTTTTCCTCTGTGATACAGTACGTTTCCCATTGTCAAAGTAATACAGTGTGGGTTACACTATGAAAGAACAAGCCTCTTTCTCTCTCTCTCTCTCTCTTCACCCCCCCTTTCTCTTTTACTCTCTCCATCTGCCAGACTTTGTGTTGTTGACTCAGAGCTGGTTTAAAGAGAGGTTGCTATGGTGGTTCGTATTGTTCTGTCTTTACAGTACCTGGCACACATTCGCTTCCAAAACAGCACAGTCCTTTCAGTGCACAACCATAAAGAACAGACCAAACATGACAATTCTCCCCGGTAGTTTTCAAGAGTTATTTTGTGCTATTGTGCTCTCAGATGCTCTGCTACCAGAGAATGACTCGTCAAAGAAAGTGCGTGGGTGTTGTACCGTCGATGAGGCAAGTTGGGTCAAATCTTCAAATGCTCTATGCTGGCTTCCACGATGAGTATGAATATAGTGACTCCTTGTCTGAGTTCAGAGAGAGATCGCAGAGCTCAATCGGGACTGTATTACAACTGTTTTCAGGAAACATACAGAAAGCTACACTTATAACATGATTCATTCACACTTAACTAAGTCAAGAGATGACTTGGGGGAAGAATTGGAGCCCAAAAAACCCACTCGAAATAATGGACGTCATGACCTCATACTCACCTCTCCGGTGACTGTCACAAAAGCACACTCTCAGCTTTTAGCAGTCCCATGCTGCCGCAGTCCCCTGTCTTAGCTCATGCTAACGGCTAATCCACAGTGGCACACCCCTTACCTAACCCCTTCCCTACCCAGGGGGCCCAGTGTCCAACTCCACTCAGAAAGTGGGTCACGGTAATCGGGCGATTGGTGGGTGAAAATAGCTCGTGGAGGGAGGCCATGGATCACAGACAGGCACCCGTCAGGGGTGACACGGGGACTACAGCAGGGGTGGAAAGTCCAGGCTAATTTAATTCCTTGTCCTCTGGGCCAACAACCCCACCTGTCAATCAGACTAGGAGTCTTCTAGGAAACCGTGTATGTCTTGATCAGTCTTGGAATAGAGGCAGACATATCGGAATGTCACTCGAAGCAGTCCTTCATTTCTCCTTCAGTCTGATGTCAGGCAGGGAAGAGATCTTTGAAAGGATGGTTGGAATTTTCCAACGGTTAAATCCACTTACAGACACAACCTTTACAGAACAGTATGTAGACATGTTTAGGAAATTACTGACTATACACCTCTCGTGTGGTGAGTTTTGCTTTGGCACCGTTCCAGAAGTAAATAAAGAACCTGGACGAAAACTTAAAATCGAGAAATCGAGAGCTTAATCACCCTTGTCGCCAACCAGCGCTACAGACACAAGCAGACAACATGCACATCAGCCCCTTTCAAAATGTTGCTTAACTAACACTTAGAGACCCTATAAATTACAACCCTTAAATGATCCTGAGTGTGTTACGCCAAGCGATAAAGTAAGTGTTCACTTAGCAGGTAGGTGAACTGCTCTCTTCATGGCTCATGCCTCCTTTGAGACGTTCCCGGCCAGCGCCCTGCATGTTCAGTCGTGCGCTTGACCAGTGAGAGGAGGGGGAGCGGGCCAGCTCGTTGTTCAGCCTTCAGTCCTGTAAATACCTCCAAGTCGTCTCCGTGGCAACAATTCGATACGACAAGGTCTCAGTACATCTGAAGCATCGTCTTGACATAACCGGAGCTGAAACGACTCGAATACGTGTTTCGCAAACCGACATCACGTTGGACGCGCGCGGGGGCCCGTTTGCATTGCTCTCGGGCCCTTGTTTGTGCTCGCGCCATTTAAGCGTGACTCGGGAATTCTGAAGCGGGGTTTGCGAGGCCTCGAAACAATGGCGGGTCCCTCGCCTTGACAATCTCAACCGCCCAGCGGTTTCCTCACAAGGCCAGCGTTCAGGACACAATAGACCCCAGCCGAGCTTCCTCACCTTGTCTAGGTAACCGAGAGTTCAGAGGACGAGGGGTCTCCGACCCCCTTTTGTGTCTGTTAAAAGGGCTTTCCCATTTCTTTCTTTTTTCTTTTCTTTTTTTTTACAGCGGATGACAGATGATTAGAACGTCCTACTGAATCACAAGGGAAAATCTGGAGAGGATGAAAGAAGCAGTGAGAAGTGGAGAGGCTGAAATGAAAAGCCCCTGGAAGAAAGGAGTCTCCAGGGTGATTTATGAGAAGATGAGTGTGTGAGCTTGTGTGTTTGCGCACACGCGCGCATGTGCTGCTCGCTGTGGATATATAGACACCATTGCTGGCACAATGTTGCTGTACAGCTGTATGTACAGTGCAGTTACATGGTTACTTTTCCCATGGCTGTGTTCCTATTGAGGTTCGGGAAGGGAGGGGGGGGGGGGGGTGATGCCTCCGTTTTGGCCTTTGTAGCCATAACAACGGTCAAATCCGATATTATAATCATGAGGCTTGAGCAATGAGACTAGAGAAATAGACTTCCTTCTCCTCTGCCCCCCGGGGGCCTCCACACATCCTGAAAGGATGTTAGCGCTACTGTATACTGGACATGTGAGGCTTCCCATTCAGTGGAATTAAAACAACATTACCTACTACCAAGACGCCAAAGCCATTAACAGCTTTTGTGAAACACAAGATAGCTTTCTACCTCCGGTTTCCACTCCTTTTCGAAAACGCACGCGGATCCCTAGACCCCTTTTCCCAGGAATTGTGGGGAAAAGGTTTCCAGCCGTTCCCCCTGGCACGGTGGCCAACTCAGACAGTGATGAGAATTACAAGCAGTGAGCGTTGGCGTGAACGCCCTCATGTACAGTCTCTCCCCAAGAAAACGCCCCCACACATCCTCTTTTTCTCTCCTGTCCTCAGCAGGCTGCTTGGCTGGCCCAGCCGCTACGGCGGCCTGCTAGCAGAGGCTGCAGAAAGCAGCTTAGTGTCCAGTCTGAGGGGGTGGGGGATGTCAGACAGCACAGGAAGCACGTGGGCGCTGGGCAATCTTCATCCCCAACCAGCGGCTGTCATCCCCAACAAAAGAAAACACAAGCAGCTGAGATAACGTCTTACATAAAAGGCCTGGGAAGATGTGTGCCCATCCACGTCAGAGACACAACGCTAAACTGAATTCATCTCATTCATGGGCCGGTATCTGAGAATAAAAACCAGGATACATCTTCTAAATGACTTATTTGACCGTTTTGGTGGTAGGCGGGGGGGGGGGGTCAAAGCAGTTGTTTGACTTTATTTTCAGATATCTCTTCAAGTTTTTTATTTATTTATTTACAATACCACTTCAAATATTACAATAATACAGTTGGGGTACAAGACCAATTGGGTAGAGTGAAAGGGTCCCCCAAAGAAGCTAGGAAATCTTATAGGTGGGGGCCGATGATTCATGAAAGGGTAGTGGTACTGACTATAGGATACACAATTACCACAGATGACGATAAGTAGATGCACGCAAAAGGCGCACAAGTACATACATAACATTACATACATTCAATCATACACATACATCCCAGTAGAGATTTTTTAATATCAGGTATAGGTTGATAAGAAATGATTTTTTAGTTTGTCTTTTGAAGTTGGAGATGGAGGGCAGCACCTTGAGGCCTTCATCAATCAGCTTCGTGTGGGATTTCATGTGCAGGGTATAAAGGAGTGCGCAAGCCTGTTTGAAAACGGTCTCGGAGCGCTGTCGCTGGTCACAAAGACCACAAAGGCCACACAACTCACCACCTGGGAGGGAGAAACAATTTGCTGTGTGGTGTCAGTCGGCCCAGGGCTCCAAGCCAGGGCTAAAATTAGCCGCTAACCCCAGGGTGGCCCAGGTCCCATTAGCAGTTGCTTTCACCTGGTCCGATGGGAGTGCCGGGTGAATTCGAAACAAACAACACAATCCCAAACGCCTTTAAGGTGATTAACCATGTCCTCTCCGGTTTAGGTTGGAGGTGCCTGGATGTTTGCTTTCTGCATCCTGGTGCAGTACCTCATCAGGAGAACAGAGGTAGGGCCTAATTCAACACAATACTGTCATACAGACCTGGAACCGTCCGTTCCAAGTAAATCATCCAATTGATTTAATGATTGACTGATTTGAGTTTGTGAATCTCCCTCACCTAGTAACTCTGTGGTAGAAGAATGGCGCTGTCGGGGGGGGGAGGCAGGGGGGTTGGGGCTTGAGGTGTTCACACACACACACACACACACACACACACTTAACGGGAGGGCCCATTCTATGGCCGAGCAGAGCTGGCCAGCGTCCATCTGAAGTCTGGCCAAGTGTGTGTCTGTGCATGCGAGAGACAGAGTGTTCTAGAGGGGTGTTTCCATAGGGATGAAAATACCTGCTGACCGCGAGGGCATCAAAAGGTACCGATGCTGCTCCCCCAACACGGGCAAAGACGAGCCACTTCAGTATGTCAAGTAAGAGGACATAACGATGGAATTGCCGGCAGTACAGTCGGTGTGATTATCGATCCGGCCGCCGGAAACGGTCTCTGTTAACCAATAAGCCGTCTCCATCGTTGCGCAACACATGCAAACAAGAGTGGCCGGAGCATATGCAAATGAGGAAAACTCAAACCAAGGCGCCGATGAAAATGTCACCCCTGCGGTAGTAGGCCACCACTTGTAGACAAATACAAAATGGTATTTCAAATGGTATCTGGGGAGAGAGGGGGGGGGGGGGGGGGTGGTATTGTGTTTATAACAGATATTTGATCTGCTGTGGTCTGAGGTGGTTCTGTGAGTTGACACAGTACTTCAAGGTGGTTTCATGTCCTGGCTTCAAAGCTTTGTTGTTCTTACTGGTTTCTTAAAACGGAAGCAGTCCTGGGTCTTCACTACAGTCACCATGGAGCCAAACAGGAAATGAGAGAGCATGGAGACGACAGGGAGCACTCTCACACACACACACACACACCTGACTTACTGATACCCCCATATGAATGATTGATGAACAACCTGCGGTGTCATCACTAGGTGGGTCACACACTCACAGACACGCGCAGCGGGCAGACCAACATGCTGGCTGGCCTCTGCTTGCCCCAGTCTGTCACCTTCACAGCGGGAGCAGTCCTCAAACGGCCTCTAGATCCATCAAACACTGCCTCTAGCTACATCAAACACTGCCTCTAGTCCAAGCATTACTTCGATACAACCACAGTAGGTTCACATCTAGGCCTACACGCCGACATCCAAAAGCAGATTGGTATTGGCCCATTAGAGTTATCAAACACCCTGCTTATCGAGCAGGACATATCTTTACTACCAAACTGTCCTTTGCATGAGTGCACCTGTGACTAGACTCTGGAGAACTCATGCAAATCCAGCCGTGTCTCCCATCCACCGGCACCACCGGGCAATCCTCCCAGCCCGTCCCCACCTAGCTTTGCTCTCGCTGTACCCGGTCAGCGTTACCTCCTCTGTCTCATCGTCCACCTCCCTGCGGGGCCAGCGCTCTGTCCGTCTGTCACCTAGCATCCGGTTATCACGCCTTTCCAGGGATGGGGAGCGGGAGGGAACCAGACTGGAGGGTCACTGGAGGGTCTTCTCGCCGAATGGGAAGCGAGCGAGGGGAGAGGTGTGTGTGTGGCGGTGGGGGGGGGGGGGGGGTCTTTCTCCACTCCCTGTGTGCGATAAGCAGCCGACTGATGTTGAGGGTGTCGAGAGGAGAAGGACACGAGCAGATAAGCGGGGTTCTTGAAAGGGCGCGATTGTCGACATCGTCCTGTTGTCAAGGTCAAAACAGATGTTTAGAGGCTTTGTCGTAACGGGGGGGGGGGGGGGGGTGGAGGTCTAAGTATCCTGGACACCCACCCTAGATGTCTGATGAACAACACATGGCTTCTTATCACTGTCCGCCGAGGAGTGGGCTGTGGGTGGATAGACAAGCCCACAAAGTCCACTTTGTTTTCACACTCTCCAGCCTTGAGACATGAGCCTGGGAGAGGACCCCTCATCCATTACTGACACACGTGTGTGTGTGTGTGTGGTTGTATGTGTGTGGGGGGAAGGAAGGAAGAAAGGAAACCGTAGGGTTGTTTGTGCTCGTCTTTTGTGTGTGTGTGTATTTAGCAGACGCTTTTGGATAAAAGCGTCTGCTAAATGCATAAATGTAATGTAAATGCAATGTAAACGTGTGTACGTGCGCGTTTATGTGAAGACAAACCAGGAAAGGATGTCGGACAGATGTGTCACAAAAACCGCAAGCAGGTGACGGCCACGGACGCGCCGAGAGGCATTGTGCTTCCATCTCCATGGCAACGGCGAGCAGCCCCGCGGCAGTGAATAGACCCATTGCCCGATATCAATCGGCCGCCACGCTGCCTTCATGCGGCCCTCATCAACGATCCAGCAGAGCCGTCACAACTGATGCTCCGGCTCGGAAAAACCTCTCTGACCGTCTCCCACGGCGACCGAGTCCCTGTAATCGAACCTACACCGCAACTGCTGGGCGTTGTCGAGTGTGCGACTGTGTGTGTGCGCGCGCGTGCGTGCGTGTGTGGGAGGAGGGGTTTCCCATATCACACGTGTCGTCAGTGGAGGTTTGAGATAAGGAGAGGTGTGGAGAGGTAAGGCAATGACCGGATGATGTCATCTTTAGTGCAATGCAAACATTGTGATTGAGTTTCCTCGCGGCATGTCCTGATTGTGATTGACGTGCTAGGTTAATCAGTCTCCCGGGGCTTTGGCTCTGAATGACTCAAAACACAGTCTGTCAGCGCCGTCATTTTGCAGAAGTTTGTTGGCTTATTGAAGAACACAATGGAACGCAAATCTATTGCGGAAAAAATGAGAAATTTCTGTTGCTCAATCATCTACAATGAATAAAGTTTCCTGTCTCCTATAGTAAATCATTTTCCAATCAATGCCATTAATGAATGACTTACCAAAGTGGAAATCTCTTCTGACAGTCGATTGTAATACCTTTTTCTCAACAGCGTAAGCCTTATCCTTCCTTGAGAGATTTAAACCCAACCCACTCTTATCTATCGACATCCGTACCGAGGGAGTTGGTTCCGCTTGTCAAGTCAACGATATTCCAGAGCTCAAGCAGGATTACACAGGAGTCCATATGAACACTGTTCCTAATGCCAGGCTGTATCCATGTGTGATGGACCACTATTCTCCCAGGCAAAGCCTGCATTGTGCCCTAGGACTTGTTGTGGAAGCAAGCACCATGTTGAACATGTAGGAGGGGGTTTAGATCAACTCTCCTAAGCACTTCAGAGCTTGGAGGTGGAATGTGACTAATGCAATTTACATGGTATGAGCTGGTTGAGAGGGTCACTGTTGTCTAGTCAACGGCTAGGCCAAATACCGTGAATGTGAAACTTTGGGATTAAGTAACAAACCGGATTAAATTGGTACAAAAGTGGAACTGAAATACAAAAAAATGGAATATAAGGAAAGATAATCTCAGCGAAACATGACATCAGCTCCCAGCGTGAAGCTTTACATAAGAAAATAATCCCAGGTAACCGTTAAACAAATCTACAGCTAGGAACTCCGCAACAAGTACACGTCCATACCTGCTTTGGTGTCTTACATCATCGTTAGTTCCTTCGAATATCAGGGTCTATTGTCTTTGTTCCTCTTTTCTGCTTGCTAATTGGCTGAGCTTGGATATTCCTTTAACAGCAGTAACAGCGCACAGGAGAAACACACCTCTCTCCTCCTCCTTCACTGTCCCACTGATGGAAAGTAAAGAGGATTTGTAAGAAGATTGCATCGTCCGTCCCCCCCCCCACACACACACACACACGCGCGCGCACGGACAAGCACACAGGCCATAATCCCCTTCATCATCCTCCTCCCAGAACAAAGGATGCTGGGAGATGACATGAGCTGGTGATTGGGGTGTGCCCTGAACACACTCTGGCCTGGAGCACAGCAACGCACAAGGACACCTATAAAACAGCTGATATGCCCGTGATGCAGGACATACAGAACATTCAGACTCAGCCGTACACACCCAACAGTTAGAACAACCTTGGGACCATTATGAAAAGATATAGTTATCCTGTGAAATAACATTGTACGTGTTGCTAACTTGTATAAAAAACACCCCACTGTCAACTATGAAGAGGAGATCCAATTTTATGGTACTAAAGATTTACAGCTCTTATCGTGGAAAAGTAATGTTAGGGACAATATTGGTGCGGTTTCTGGGAGCTGATTTGAGCACAGCCACATTACCCCAAGGGTGAGTTAGAGCCCAACCCAAGTATCTGTCACCGTTAAGTCCCAGTATTGTGCCAACGCCTATGGACACTGGCGTACACCTGCCTCTCTGAGCTTTACGGCCAGATGACACAATCTGACGAAGTACACAACACCTCGAAAATACGCTACCCTTAGATCAACATCCCGTGACAGTCATAATCCTAAAATTGAGTAGTCAGACGATTTGCAGATAATCATTACCACTATTCATTTTTATAAACTATAGTCCTAATTTTAAAATACCTCATGCTTCAATGACTGTGTGAGGATCCTCACCACAATGGATTTCATAGATAAGTCATTGCTGATAAACAAGAAGTCGTCCCGGATGGTTGTGATTGACACATCTCATCTGGGCATACCAAAAATAGCATTGTTCCTGTCTCTGAGGAAAGGGGGGGGGGGGGGGGGGCAACATCAATCACGCGCCATGTGCCTTCTTGACTAAGCTGCAACCCCTCACATCCATCTCCAAAGTGAACAATATGCTGACAGTCCAGATGTTATCTCACTTTGCTAATCCCCTCTGCCTTAATCTACCCCATAATCATATCATCCCTCCTTCTGTCAGTGTTTGGAGTTGCCAATGGCGACAGTAAGCTCCAGGAAGGAAGTCCAACGTGGTTTCCTTCCGCGGACGAATGGTCACCTCGCCAACTTTCTCTTTTTATATTGTTCCACGAGGCTATAATTAGACCCATAGAGTCTGCATTCAAAAGGCGAGGCCGTTAGATGAGGGAGTCACCTTATCCATCATAAGCACCTGTTCACAAGAAGTGTGAGCATTACACTGACTGTTGTCTGAGTTGGAACAGCTTCAGATAGGGTTCTAAAGAACTTTGAGCCAATACCGTTCAAATAAGTCAGTATATTCACAGTACTTCATTCAACACACTATATACCAGGCAACCAAGTCCAGGAAATTCTTGAATAGATTTTTAATTACCAATGGTCCACGACTCAAAGGTGTCCATGGTAACCTGTGTCAGACTGCTACACACAGCCCAGCTGATAGCCAAATGAGCAATCCTAGACCTACTGATAAAAAAAAAAAACACCAGACAAAATATGTAACACCCTTAATGGAACTGCAGTTTCACTGTGGACGCTAATGGGGCACCAAGAGTGCCAATCTGGCACCTTTGCAATGAGAAACTCATTATTTAGCGTTCGGTCCAGCGAAGCCTGTTCATCTAGGCAATCTCGCTAAAAGGAAAATCATACCGTAGCGAGTTGCTAATGCTAATGTACAGGGTGGCTTTTGCCCTCGTCTATCTAGAAATTGGAATTTCTCCCCACACACGCATTGCCATAGGCAGATGAATGAATCAATACAAGAGTCATGCTTAGGAGAGTGAGATAGCGTTTTGTGCTAGTACACCGCCCAACAAGCTGACAGTTATTCATTGCCTCGCAGTGTCTCGAGCGGTGAAGCCTCTTCTTATGGATTTAGCCAGGGCCACATTTAGGCTACTCTAATCTAGGTTAGATGCTTGGATTGCAGGAAGACTCAGTTCTTTAAGAGCCGATACAGACCAAACATTCAGATCAGTGCTCCCTGGTTGCAGTGAAGATATTTTTTAAGACTCCTGGCTCCTTGAAGCAATGATTCCACTCTTCTGTGGCTGGTCTTCAAAATGGTTTGAGTCATTCAACCGTGTAGACGTTTGTGACCGACTAAGCAAAATTTGTTGACATGGGTGTTGAGAAGTTGCCTTTAAAAAATCACTTCCTCTCTCTTATGACCTTTTTGTATTACCAAGACGGGACCATTTTGTGGGAGCTTTACGCCTCTGAAACTCGGCCATCTTGGAAAGTTGCCACACTCACAGGCCTAAAAATACACACTTTCACGAACATTAGATCCCTGCGGTGCTGACAGAGGGGTGTGTGTTTGAGACGGTTTAAAATTCACTGCTTGTCCTCTCTCAGTTACTGAGCAGAAGCGTGAAAGTTTGCCCTGAAAAGAGTCCATTTGTAATCAGATCACACTGTAAAGTGGTTGACAAAGGACAGGGGTGAAACCCTTTCGTAAATGAAAGGAAACAAGGGATATCCCTCTTCCTGCTGTACAAATATGCACCACCTTCTCTACTGCCTTAACCATTAGGAATGCAATAAGGAGTACCTCACCGTCTCAAAGTTCGAGGTCTACGAAGAAAAAACACTGCCGTCAAGACCGCTGAAACGGAGAGGAAGATAATGAAGAGGGGAAGCACATGTTGATTGTGTTTTGTGCTGCATCAATCAATCAAAGTTTCAGATGTGGATCGGGCTAGCATTGAACAACTGTGTCGGGAAATATAGGATGAGGGAGGATATTGCACTTTGTATTGCCCTTTTTATGTCAAACTATGCAGTGTTTGAATGCTCTAAACAGAATTTTGTTGTTTTTTATGACAATGACAAATAAATATGTTGAATTGAATTGAAAGTTTGCATGCACTGCTGTACTAAAATCAGGTGTTTATATTCATGAACATGTCATTGAAAGATCTGATCAGATGTTTCTAAATGTTCTTACTGTATTCAGGTCTGGAAGCCTTCTTGGAGTCTTGGAACATGTCTATGAGTGTACTGGTCGCCCAGTACACTCATAGACATGTTCCAAGACCCGACCCTGGAGAACGTGGTCATCTGGTTGGGGTCAAGGTTATCCATCTGCTGAGCTACGAAACCAGAGCCCGACCCATTTTCCCACAGCTGACTTGGCCGTGGAAAGAACCAGAATCCGGTTCTCCGACCACACACTGAGCCAAGCCTGGACACCTGTTCTACACATCTGCCACAGGAGTCACTGCATGGCTCTGAATGACGTGCAAGACTAGCCATGAGCGTTTCGATAAGTCATCATGCTCTGATAAAACAATCACAAGCTTGATGTTTAACCATACTGACATGATTACACAATCAGGCCAGTGGTAATGCTAACAGCCTGAACAAAGTTGGATTTTCCATCGCTAAAGATTTCAAAGGTGAAAGGGTTCAACGAGCAAAGCTCGACTCTTGAAGGAATCCTTCAAGCTCCTCCGCTGCCCAAATACAACAAGTCACTCTGCTACACAAGCAACTGTGGAGCACAAGGTTAAGTACACCAAAGAGTGGTACGTAGAGCCTACCTACCTTAATATAGGTCCACAGCACAAATGGATTCCCAAACAAGCAGTGACCATAACCCTTTACGAGAGGAGAAACAAAGCACAAGCTCGGCTCAAATACCACGAAGGAGGCATTCAAGATCTTCCTGTGTTTCCCAAAGACTTCACACTCAGTGGAGGGGAGTCACACTGTAACATAGATAAACACTCCCTCTCTCTCTCCCTCTCTCTCTCTCTTAGACCGTCCAGGTCTCCTCTCCTCAGCCTTGTGACCGGGGGTAGCTCCACCCACATGGGCCTTCGTGGGAGGTGCGCTCTGGATTTGCCATCGTTTTTGTGCTACACCGGTGCACTTAAGCCCCTAATTAATGACTTATTAGAAGTGAACAAGTAGCAGTAGGGGGTGGGGGTGGGGATGGGGGGGGGGTGGACTGAAACATTCTTATGAATGTTTCAGTGCATTAGCAGTGACATTAGGGGCTCGAGTTAGATAAAGAACTGCCCCTAAAAAATTCAACCCCTACTTCCAAGCTTCTTAGGCCCGTTGCCGTGGTAACCCTGCCGAAAACAAAAGATGGCTGTCGCCCCTGAGCCCTCTGTTTGATTTAGACTGTTTCATCAAGAAAGAGAAGAGGTCTTGTCCCCCCCTAAATAATAAATAAATAAAGGCCCCGTGTTCAAAGAATTAGTCCAAGGGGTTAGCTTGAGTTAAAATGGAGGACGGAGGAGGTATGGACAAATGCCGGTTCCAGAAAGACTGCTGACACATAACTGCGAGGTAGTGAAACTTCAGGTGTTTCTTGACCATGGAATGTCAGATCTTGTCCTCGAAAATACCTTTTCAATGGTGGAGAGCAGGATTTCACACTTAGAGAAGCTTTAAAAGGGTAGAGAAAAAGCTC